>NW_020454205.1:8400835-8614909 GCF_003342845.1 Nothoprocta perdicaria
AAAAAAAAAAAAAAAAAAAGGAAGTCCTCCCTGAGTGCTCTCAGGGGGCAGAAGTACTAAGGGAGGAGAAAGGATGAGGAGCGGATTGGTTGGGAGCATAAAACTCCTCAAGGAAGGGTGAGAGAACAACAGTTTCTGRAAATTAGAGATGATCATTTGTTCTGTTGAACGAGAGAAGTTTCCTGTTTCTTTGGTRAGACCTCCTAACCTTACAGTACATACACAAAGGAATGGCTTGGTATGTGTAAAGCGTTACAGAAGTACTTTGTATGGCTCTGTATCCTGCTTCGATCTTGATTTCAATTAGCACCATAAACGTAAGATACATGACTTCATCATRAAAATCAAATATGAGCTCTGAATTTTTGCTAGAAAGGAGAACCCAGACGACAGCTGTGTACAGGCTGTTCTGGGTGAGCTCAGAGTTGCTAGCAACCATACAAAGGGAAGAAAATAAAAYAAGGAGTATCTGGGGTGTGTATACTGGTGAGGGGAGGACACGTGCACCCCCTTCAATTAACATATCCACCTAATGAACCTGTCAAAGAAGCCGGGCTGGGAGAGGCTGGCATAGTCCTTCTCCCGRAAGATGGCTGCCCGGTCCCCGAGGCCAAGCTTCAGCAAGACATCCATGTCTACATCRCTCCCAAGAGCCAAAACTGTGGGCATGACATCCTGCTTCTTCATGGAGTCAATGGCCTCCTCAAGGTTCTGGCTTCCTGTGATGCCATCAGTGATAAAGACAAAAGAGAGCTCAGCATTGCGCCGGGCAACTCGTTGCGTGTCCCCAGGCCTGCGCACAATGTTGTTGATGGCGTGAATGATGGCCGACCCAATGTTGGAGGATGAATCCAGATATTTGATCTGCGCTAGGGCGTTAGAGATTTCAGTTAGGTTGTACGTCAGGGGGAAGACCACATCCTGCTCCCTCTCACTGCCATACTGCATGAGGGCAATCCTGGCATTCATGTTGTCAGTGTTGCTTCTGGCTAGTGTGAGCTGTTGGGCTACCTCCTCCACAAACTTGGAGGCCTTCCGGAAATTCTGCTCCCCAATCCTTTCAGAGCCATCGAGCAAGAAGACGACATCAACGGGGCGCTGTGTGCACTGGGCCACTGAAAGCTCTGCAGGAAAGAGAAAAACAACAGTTGGGAGTGGAAGAAAGCCTACAGAAGASTGGGGCTTCCCTTGTGCAGTGTGGGCTGGAATAGTCGCTGTGTATTTTGCCTAAAGGAGGACCAGTTGTTGGTGACTGATAACAGGACCWTTGCTTTTGATTGCCTCAGCTTGTGGGCACTGGCTCTTTATGGGCATTAATTCTGAGATCTATGAGAGACCACCACAAGCATCCATGACATTAGTCAGACCTGTGCTTTACATCCACTTTCTTATGCTAGAGCCCTGCCCTCCTCTGTAAAATGGCTAGAAATTAATGGCTTGTTGTCTTTGGCAAACCACTCAATTGTCTTTAGAGTGTGGTTGACTTTTGGAGGAATTCTCCAGGCACAGACCTGCTGGTTGGAAGCAGATTTCACACTGTGCCAAGATTGGTTTCATCAGTAATCACTAACTCCTGAAGCATTTATAAAAGCTAGGTCATGTGGTTAAAATATAGCRGGAAAATCTTCTCAAGTCATTCGGATCAGCAGAGTCTACAGAGGAGGCATGTAGGCATATGAATATATGCAGCGAATGATCTAAAAATAAACAAAACCCCCTGCCACACACACAAAAACACAAAAAAGGCAGAAGAAAACATCAACACACACTCTGCTGTTAGCTTTAGGTCATTCTTTTGTCCCCTTGTAGGAGCTATGTTGCATTTCATATTCTTCTGCACGCATTGCTTCCCTAAGAAACCCTTCAATTTCTGCATTTTTAAATATTGTTCCATATTTGAGATAAGAATTGAGTTTTCTTCTCCACCGAAAAATCACCAGGAAAAYGATTACAACAGCAGTGTTAGTTTGTGATGTATGTGCCAGGACTGGCCACTTCTTGAGTTTTTCCATCATGGCAGTAGCAGAGCAATAGYCATCCCACAGCCTGTCAAGCAATCCTATGATGAGGACTTTAGGGTTATATCTTGAAAGTGATAWGGTGAAAAAAAAACAGAGGAGACATCATGTTGTGCTGTATGACTGGCAAGCCACAGATGACTCTGGAGCAGCTTCAAACTTAACATCCATTTCCATTAGGGGATATSTTTTGTTGTGTGAGTTTCATATTAAGTTGAATTTCTGTATGATGAAAAAAATCCATTTACCTGACAAAATCCTCTTTCAGTGCTGAATATTCTTATACATAGGGCTGGATTCAGCACTGAGATACTAAAAACAAAGTGTTTTATAATTCCACCTATGATCTGAACAAAATGAATGCTTTTTTAGTAGGAAAGTATAGCTATACACAACAGAAAACTTAGCAGGTCTGTAGTGCATTTAAAAAGCCATCAGTAACTGCAGGTGACTGAACACAAAATTCAACAGCCTGGGACCGCACTCCCATGTAGCAGGAACGCTGATGTTACGCATTGTGCTCGCAGCTGGTTTGTCACCACTTCTGCCCGTGATAAAACAGCAATACCCGATACAGCCATCTCCAATAGGAAGTAACAGATATCTCTTCATAAGCTCTGTATAACATCACATTTTCAAATTCATTACTCCACTCAAAGCAATAAAGGTATGTACTCACCTCTGAATATTCTTAGAAAAGTGTTGTCTAGAGTAGATTCATATTGCAGATACTAGTGCCCAAGTGCTGGTACCAGAGGGCTATTTTACCTTGGCAGTACCTGTGGCAGTGAACTTACACTGCTTTGTGTGGAAATATTTCCAATGGAAATGGAATAAGCAACTACAATTCAAAGACATCTAAACTCACTTTCCTAAAGTCATATTGAACTCCAATCTTACCCAGCAAGACAGTTTAGCCCAAAGGTGTTCTTTACAAAGCAGCATTTGCTTTGGGTATCCAGTCGTACTTGTGTTCAAGGACTTCTCCTTAGTCTTGTGATTGGAGCAACTTAATTGAGTTTAATCTTAGATGCACCACAACAGGCTAAATCACACACTAATTTTTAGGATAAAAATCGAATAGAGGGTTTGGCCTTGCAAAGACTATCTATATGTGGATTATGAGAAGATGTTAGCATATATGGATTTGGATACAGACAGATCCTCATCCTTCTGCTAAACCTTTGACCCAAAATCCTGAGCAAACCATTTAAAGCTAGGAAGAGCTCTTTGAATCATTTTTCCTCCTTATATTCCAGTAGTAGAATTCTCTGAACTTCTTGTATTGCACAGACCATGTGCAAAAACMTGCTAAAATGCTGACGGCAAGGTTGTCTTTGAGCAGTTGCATTTAGCTTGGTCACAAGTTGAATGACACAAATCCCTTTGAGTGCCTGGTGCTGGACAACTTTTAGCCTAGTTTGACAAACCCCAGATTTGGGAACAAAATTCAAATAAAACCTAGTATTATGTTCCAAGTAGGTAAATTCCTCATTCCAAATCTCATTTCTGAGCTTGGCTACAGTTTGGTAACTGTCTCCACATACCTGAAAACAAACTTCATAATAGGCCAAAATGCATTTTTTAAAGACTTCACATCTCCATTCTGCCCATTAAATAGTACATTTGCTCATTAGACTTTATTGCAATAATATCAAGTCAGTCAGAGAGGCTGCAAAGTTCACTTGGAAGCATTAAATACCTCTACACTCGCATCCATACACTCAAGTCTTGTGTTATCTTCTTACAGCTTTACAGGGCAATGTTTACTTTAGAGGCACAAATAGCAGTCATTTGTCTAACTTTCAGAGAAAGCCATGGACAGGTGAACTCATGGACATGTTGCTCCTTGTCTAGGCAAACATACTACAGCACAAGTGATAGGTCTATAGATTTTCTGAATCAAGACTAGAACTGGTTATGGATTTTATGAACTATACTATATCATGTTTAAATATATGTTTTTGAACATCTTAATGTGTCACATAGTTATGATTGCACAGTCATGGATTTTGCTTTACATTTCCTGGTCCTGCATAAGTCTATCTCCTGGCTATGAATACCTACACGTAGCTATTTAAGACAGAGAAAAAACAAACATATACACAACAAAGTGGAGTAAAAAGCACACACAAAACATATAGACTGCGACAAAAGCACTACTCTGGCTTTTGCATTCTTGATGAAAAGCCAAGAACACCTTTCTTTACTGCTCGCTCTTTCCATTTAATGCCACAAACTGTCTATTGAAGCTGCAGTGAAAGGAGATACATCTAGCTTGGCCAGTCTTGCCATACAAATGGCTTGTACAGCCTGAAGACAGCAGCACCCAGTTAACCAGAAGACAGAGCTCGAAAGACACTTCAAAAGCAGTCAGCACAAAAGGTACGTAGGAAGCGTGGGGAAAGCACATCACTAGGCTCTCCRCACCCAAACTGCCCTTCCTGCCCTCAGCCATACATGTGCCCACAGGCTTATCACTGAAACCTTGGGCCTTTGCGTGGCTGAGGACTCTGCAGTGCTCGTTCCCTGCTGCAGCAGACTAGCTCGCCAACAAGGAGGGGAAGGTGAAAGGGGAGAAGCTTGGCCAATTCAGAGACCAAGGCAGAGCAGCTGTCCTGCTAGTGGCTGGAAGTTCCCCCGCAGGAAAGCAGTAGGTAAAGCAGAAGCTTGWAATCTAAGAAGACTGCCATCAGCCAGCCAAGCTGGAGAGAGCCAACCCTCATGCCACATACATGGCTGAATGTAACCAAGCTATCTTGCTACTTGTGTTTCTCCTAACTAAAGGCGTCTACTGATATACCCATCCTCTCTGCCAAGTAGACACTTGAGGAAAGATGTTTACAGATCCAAGTGATTCTCCCATCTCTACTAGGCCTCTACCTCCACCCACTTCATACGATCTACAATGGAGATGTCAGCAAAGCCCTAGCACGGTTTCTGGGTCGCCCACAATCTCGCTGTGCACCATTTTGAAGGTGTCAATGAACAGGTCCATCCACTCTTGCCGCTCATTTCCAGTGGCAAACTTGGCTTTTTCGGCGGTATAGGCCAAAGTGGCCACCAGCTGGGTGTACATGCTGGGGTCCTGGGTTTTCCGCGTGGAGTTTAGGAACTGGGCGATCGAATGTATGGTGCTGGGGAAATCTATGTTGACTCCCTCTTCCATGGGGCGGAAAATAAGTGGGTTTACGTTCCCAGGGTTCCTGTCATCTGTAAGTGAGCGTCAAAAGAATATTTTCAGGGCTTTCGAGCAATGGCTCTCTCTGAATGCTACCTGGCTTTTCTATGTACACTGTACCAGGTGAGAAAAGAGCTAACAAGGGACAGAGAAGTAAAGACTAAAGTTAGACTTGAAATTTCGAGATCTATATCTTCTTGTTAGAATAAATGTCCCAAGGCTGAATGGGGCTCCTGTGGTGAAAACTCTTCCTGTGCCTTTTGCAACAAAGGCTGGAGCCAAATACAACTGGGTTAAGAGAAAACTGCCAATGGTTTGCAGAACAGTCCTTCAGGGTACCTACAACAGAGCAGCTCTTCAGTGATTAAGGAAAGACCTACCCTAGGAAGGCCAGATGAGGGAGATACAAACCCTACTGCAGCTGGTGCTTATATAGGCTGAGGTAAAAATAATTATTCCTATCTTCAAGAGCCAAAGACACTCAGCTTGAATCGATTGCACCGCAGTTGTATTATAGTAAAACCCCAAAGCTCAAAGCAAAGCCTTTTGTATGGGTTAGAAAAAGCCTCCCAGAGCATCATGCAGTCTCTGTCAAAGCAATTGGTCAGTTGAGATTTGCTCAGCATTGAACCCTCTCTGGGCCCAACATCTAGAAATACTCCATTATCCTGTAAGAACCTCAGTGAGATAAGGAGACACGAGTCTATCCTGAAGAGTGGCATGCCTTCCTGGCTTCCTCCATCTGCAGATGAGAATTCATAAAGCTAGTGACTCATCTGGCTCTGCAAGGCAGCAGAGAAGACACTGGGATATAATGGTTGTCCCTCTCCATACTCCTCTCATGTAACATGTGTCTCTCCGTATTCTCATGACAACATTCAGGCTGGAGAGTGGTTGTTCCTTTAAGTGCCAGGACTGCAATTCTTAAAGGCTAAGGGCAAAGAACAAGGCTGAGGAAGCTCCGTCATTGAATCTCTTTGGCCTACGTACCACTTGGACACATTCATTGCATACGCAATAAAGCTCACTCACATACCCTGCAGAAGTCAACATTTCCATCCAAAGGATTTGCATATGACTTAGCATTAGCACTTGAAAATATTTTCATTGAAAACATTTTCAGAGAGCAAGAGAAAGCTGAACACTGATGCATARTTCTTTGCCCATGGCTTTATAGCAGCTGAAACTCTGTCAACTCCATCACATTCCTTATGTTTCTTCTCATCCAACWCACTTCCTTACTGCTACGTGGGCACGATCTTTCAAATTCTTCTAGATGATGATAGAAATAAATCATGAACAGTCCAGTACAGCAGGTGGAAGGTGCTTTGGGCAAAGGTCCCTTAATTCCAGGACAATATTTAAAACCTACTTAATCTATCAGGCGTAGTGCAAGTTCTTACACACAAGGACAAATTGCCCATGTTGAGACGAGTGTATGGTTATTTTCCACAGGAGACTCAGGACTAGCATGCCATGCCATTCCTACTCCCATATTCTATAGGGCTGCAGGTGTATAGGACCTGCACAGCATTCTGGCCATCTACAGCATGCTTTGAAGGAATTACCCAAGAGGGAATCTCCCGAGAAGCCTTCTCCCATCACACCTGCTATTCCTGTTATGGTCTTCAAGCGAGTCAGACACAACTGAACTGTTCTCACCTCGTATCATGAGCAGACATACGCAAGTGCACTAATGTAAAAGCACAGCTAAGTTCACCTTGCTTTGGAGGGTCATGATGGCCCAGACCAATGGGCCCCTACTCAGAACAATCTCTCTCCTGCAGTATTCCATAGAACGGGAGAGCCTGCAAAGACCAAAATCCTTAAAAACATCTAACAGTCATTAGTGTAACATGGAAAAGTTGCCTCCTCATGCATAGATCTGTAGGACACAGCTCCTCAGAATATATGACAGAGTGCCTGGACAGCTCAGCACCACAGTTTGACTTWGTTTTCTCTGCAGGTAGAGATACAAACACTCAAAAGACTAGTGAAAAAGTCAGACTGTAGGTAAGAATAATTACAGCTTTTCTGCCCATTCTTGGACAACTTTTTCTTTAATTCAGTAGGGAAATGAGTGGGACTTTTTTTTTTTTTTTTWWAAAAAAATGGAAGTTGAAACTTGGGACTTTCAGAAAAACATAACCATGGAAAAGTTGGGATAAAAAAATAAATCACAACAAATGACAAAACTTTGTTCCCTACATGCTTTTCACACATCAGCAAATATTCTACCTACTGTATTTAAACAGACATAGAGACTTAATCAGTCTAAGATTCCCTAGAAATTCAGATTGTGGATCTGACCCTTAACAAGCAAAGTAGGATCAAGTAAAGCTACCTGCAGTGAGCAGCAGCTGTTTCTTTTATGCTAGGAGATCCTTACAGCCTCTTTCCTTTGATCCAACACCCTGAGTTAATTGTTAATTAAAATTGTTAATGTGTTAGAGAAGCCAAAGCTTTCAGTCCACTACAGTGTCATTTTTCAAACTGTCCTTCTTTCTTCCTCTGCCCTCATTATTTGCATAGAGCATCCTGTCCCATGCTGCAGATTTAGCWCTAGATTTCAAAGGTGGTATGTGGTAGGAAGTTTAGCAAGGAGGTCTTGATTTGATATGCAATAGGAAAAAAACAAGCAATTGAGAAATTCATTATTGAGACTGGAAATCAAAACTCGGTGTCTTCCAGGAATTTGGAAATCTATGTAAAGTTCTGCTGCACTTGGACAGGGAGACGTAGCAGAGCTGAATAAGGTTTGTATACTAACACAGTGCACTTGTACCTGTGAGGAGAGCTCAAAGAGTCAAGAAAAGAGCAGAAGATGAAAACCTAGGGCCTCTCCTGCTGTAAAGCAATACTGTTTCCCAAATTCTCTGCCATATCAAGGGAATGTAGAGGATTAGCATTCCCTCCCAGTCCTAGCCTTGTGCACACTCCCCTGGACCTAGCACTTTGTGCAGATTGTATGAAGCTACTTGTAAAGATTACCTGTTTGACAGGGCAGCTCAGGACAGACGATCTGTGGATCTGGAAGGAAAAGAAGCATGGAAAACTGAGTGATGTACTGCCATCCCTCTTAGCTGCTTGAAAAAATCAGGCCCAAGTCCCCACATGGGAGAAGAGTATCAAAGACCTGCCCCCAAACGCTGCTCTTTATCTGAGTAAGAACTCTCTATGTGGGGCTATATAACCCTCTCAGGTAAGATTCAGCCTCCCCATCATAAATAACGCAGCCACTGTGCCAAACTACTGGCCAACGTGCATGGCAGAGCAGCTTTGCAATTGCTTCAAAGCCCCATGTATGACTCCCACTCCAACCCCTGTTGCTAGGAAACTTTAGTTCCTGCAAGAATTTCAGGGACAGGTACAGACCTGGGCAGAGCACATCCTCCATCTTATCAATGAATTCTTCTGCCACCAGGTCTGAGAAGAGTCTCATCTTCTGGACTCGCTGGGGTTCATTGCAAGCAATGGAGACCAGAGTCTCACTCTGTTCTGGCTGATCGAACATGTCCCCAATGCCAATGGTGTTGACAACCACATCTCTGCCACAAAGAGCCCCTAGGTTCTTGTCATCATCTCGAGGGTCATAGCGCCCATCCGTTATCACCACAGCAAATACTTGGGCTTTCTCTCGTCTGCTTTCTTTGATGAGCTTGTTGTAGGCAAACTGAAGAGCAGAGGGTGTCCAGGTGCCCCCAGCAATCCACTCTAGGCGTTTCACTGCTTCCTTGAAGCTTGACAGTGAATCTATGCGTTCATCATCAAGTTTGATGGCTTCAAAGGTCCCGTCATGACTGTACTGCACCACCCCAACACGAGCACCTGAAATGAGAAGTCACATTACTTCATATTGCACGTTCAGGRAAATGTTGAGAAAGTCAACAAAATTTAATGTCTGAAGAGCTGCCCAAATATCTCATTAGTCAGAAAAACGGGAGAGAGGAAGGAAGGAGTAGAAGTTATTACAAAAATGCACAACAGATGGAATAYACACCAGGGCAAATAAAGACCTATGTGGAAACTGGAGGGACACAAGACCCTTTCCTCTCATATATGCACACACACTACAGACCTGTTTCTGACTTGGGGTCCTTGGCAATAGAGCCCAGCCGGCTGACCACGTTGACAACAAAATTTTTCTCCAGGGTGAAGTTGGTGTAGCCAATACTCTCTGAACTGTCTATGACGAACATAATGTCCAGGGCACCACAGCGCTTCTCACAGTCTGGGGAGAAAAAATAGATGAGTTAAATCTCAAAGGGTAAGGGCGGTGTGAACAAGAGCCATCAGGACAGAAGAAACTATATACAGGAAGAAGGAGACATTTAACATCACTACAAGGATTTGAAGGGTCTGCTGTGCTGCCTGCAGTTGGCAGTGTAAGCAGAGTTTTAGGTGCATCTTTCTGTTGATATGTGTCAACAGAAATCTTGTTTGGGGACCTAGATGAGGCAATCCCACTCTCAGTGGTAGGCTCAGACTTGACTGAGCAGGTGAGACTCTCCTATGGTGTCTTTCTGTACTACCTCATCTATAGGGTATGGCATAACACAGATGGCCCAAAGAGTCTCCCTGTGACTGTGGCTAAACATGCAGAGGAGATGCAGTTCTGAAAGGGAGGCAAGGCAAAGAAGTAGGTTCAACTACAGGCAACCTTTGAAGYGTCAAGGAGACAGGACTGCCTTAGAGATGACAGACATCTGCCTGCCTRTCTTCCAAATCCGGTTGGTTGTTGTTCTCCTGTCTAACGTAGGTTAAATTGCAGAACAAAAGCAACAGGCAACTCACCACAGCATCCACATGTTTCTCTTACATAGGTCATCACATCACAGTCCTGCCAGCAAAGCAGAGAGACAAGGTTCAGATGAGCGCCGTGCCCTTCAAAGCAACCCAGCAACTTTGTCCTCACCCTCTGAAGTGAAAGGCTCTCCTTTTACTTCCTGCACAGCAAATGCCACTCTTTTCTTGGTGGCAGACTATTTCAGTTCCCGCTTGAAGTTACAAGTCCCTCATCTTGCCCTGTTGAGATATCTTCTTGCCCTATCCTGCCCTATTGCAAGATGACGATATCCACCTCTTTTCCAAGACTTAGTTCTTCATGAGTAGCAATAGTATCTAACACTCTGTTTCATAAGCTATATGCTACCACAATAAATAAATAAAAACAAAAAAAMCCCCACAAGCCCTCAGGTTGAAAAGCACTTGGGTGCTTTGAAGAACAGTCCTACTCACAGTCAGGCCAGGGTCTCCTGGTGGGCCGGGAGTTCCCTGTAAGAAGAACAAAGTGCTTTCAGGCACAGCTTTCCTGGGAGTCCCCACTGGAAACTACAGATCAGTGAGGGGAAGAAGAAGTTGGAGCATCTGGTAAGACATGATGGCATGATACTCTACCTCAATGCCTGGTTCACCAGTWGGGCCTCGGGGTCCAGGCTCACCTGCTGGGCCGGGATCACCCTGAGAAAGAAGCAAAGAATCAAGTATTTTCCTGACAAGTAAATCATGGATCAATCATGATCTATACTGATTGCTGTAGGGGCACCTCCTGCCGGCCCATTGGGCACAGCCCTCCTAAGTGGTTCACCAGCTATAACACCCTCTTCCTTCAGTCCTCCTGTGTTGTTCTAGCATGACCTTGTAAAGAGGCAATTACTGGAGGACCATAACCCAGGATCATCCAGTGAGAGAACAAAAAACAAAAGCAACAACAAAAAAAGCAGATCCTGCTTTTGATTCTCAGTTTCTTCAGGGGCTTTGACAAAGGTGTGATTCTGTGATTCATGCCTTCCCTGAGCTGAAGCTGTGGGCAATACCAGAAGTGTACTTACTGGTTCCCCCTTTTCTCCTTTTGTCCCTTGCACTCCTTTTGGTCCAAGCTCACCTCTTCCTCCCTGTTCAAAGAAGGGAGAAACAGATTCAGCATAGAGAACATATGGATGCACTCAGASAGATGAACTACTGCTAATGAATCCAGCAAAAACACACGTGTGTGGCCTGTCTATCCTTGAACAGCACCCTAGCACAGGGCAAAGAAATAGTGTTTACATAGGCCATTCTCTAGCAGGCGGTGACTGGAGAAGAAAGAAATATTACAAAACACATTTGAGATAGTTTCACAAGGAAATGCCTGGGAACTGTACCCAGGTCAGGCCTGGTCACCTTCAGGGCTAGCCCATGTTTTTCCCTAAGTGCAGATAATATTCACAACCAGATTGGAAGCCACACAGCTCTAGCCCCAGCTTATGCCAGCTTATGAAGTATGACATATGAAATGGTGGACAAAGAATGATTGTTTGCATGGAAGTAGAAAAGCTGCTGCAAGAATAGAGGTTCCTCGGCCATATATTCAAATAAGCCAGGAAACAAACACCTTGCATTGCAGTCAGGACGAAACCAGACTGACAAGGTGCAAGCCGACTTACCTTTGGTCCAGGCTGCCCTTTCTCACCCTTGTCACCCTGAGAAGAGAGAAGAGTGAGTGAGTCAGCATCTAACTAGTAATGGAGTCCCATAGAACACACCCGTGCTTGAAGGTTATAACCAGAGGCTCAAAGCTAAATGACCAATGAAAGTATGGACTGATACTTTGGGTGGTGGGTAGATGTACCTCCCTGTCTCTTCAGAGAAGCCTGAGGTCATCTATGCCTCTGACATGATGCTGAAGGAGCTAAGGCTGGGTTCAATATCTGTGAAGCAGAAGAGGAATCTTCCTACTCACAGGGACAGGTTTTGGACCATGACCAGCATATCCAAAGGTTGATCCTTGAATCTCTAAGTTTACCAGACAAATTTTGGTGAGTCAAAGAATTACCACCCTGCTCTCCACTAGCACAGACRGACAAGCTAGTCAGCCTAAAGGACACCGCGACCTACAGTGAATGCAGAACTATGTGAACTCCATCTTCTTTTAAAGAAGGGACTGTATTTGTAGCAAGTCTCAGCCTTGCATTGCCCATTCAGTAATCAGTGGGTATGGGGCAGGAAAGCTGATTTCTCTCAATCTGTCTTTGGAGGACACCCAACAGATCTGCTGTCCCAACATTTCTTAGAGAAATAGTAAGCATCCTGGCAGAGAATCCTCCTTGGAGCCCTTCAACCATGTGTGAAGGGAACTTCTCTCTCCCCTCAATCCAGAGARGGCAGAAAACAACCTGGTACAGAAAGACCATTTCCTGATCCTCATCACAGACTTCAGTTTCCTCATGGTTCTCATCATATTTTCCTACTTCTTTCATCTTCCTTGTGTAAAGCCTTTCACTGACACAAGCTGCTTCCAAAGCTGCTGTAAGTGCATATACCTGCACTGCATGAACCGTATACATACCTGCAGTCCTCTGGGGCCAGGATAGCTAAAACCAGGTCTGCCTCTGTCACCCTTTAGTAGAAAAGAAATGTCCAGTCAGCAACAAAACCCAGCCTTTTCTGATCTAGTGATACCAGTGACAGTCAAAGTCATTTTCTCCCAATTAAAAMACATAAATAAATAAATAAGGCCTCTCTTAAATGCACCAAGCTGCATTCAGAGTTGTTACCTTTGGTCCTGGTGGTCCTGCGTCACCTCTTGGTCCCAAGTCACCAGGATCCCCACGTGAACCCTGCAGGGCAGTGTTGGAAAGAATAGGGTGAGCATATGAGAGTATTTCCTGTAGCTCCCTGGCTGTATGGGGGATTGTGCTGGGGAAAGGGGCTGTAGGGATGAGGCTACAAGATCTTCTCCCAGAATGTTTATTGCAACAATGACTAATTCATCACTTTGGTTCCCGCATCCCAGAGAGCTACCCAGATGTCCTATCACAACTTAAAAATGGCATACTAGATTAAGAAAAAACCCAGACCAAATAGGTATTTGGAGCACACTCATCTTTCTTAGTCAAGCGCTCTGCTCAATGCTGTTCTGTCCCACATTATTTTGGGAACACATGCGTGGCGGAAATGGTGGTGAATTAATGCTGCTGAGCACATCTTAACTCAGAAGCAAGAACTTCTGGGTCCTGCGCCAAGGAGTCTCTCCTTAACACTGATAAGGGTTAGCAGGGGTCTCTGGGATAGTTTTTGTACCTCCTTGCAAGAAGGTCTTGCAGTCTCACCTTTGGGGTGGGGGGGACAGTGTAGCTAGCTTATGTTGATAAGGAAAAATATCAACAAGAGAGGAGAGGGTCACAAAAATGTCCTAAAGACAACTTACTATGTTGCCTGGTTCTCCCACAGCACCTGAAGGACCTCTAGGTCCTGGCAGTCCTTGATCTCCCTGGAAAGCAAAGTAAGAATTRAGAAGATACAGCAGCAGGTAGAGATGTAAACCTCCGAGTCATGTGGCCTCAGGACAATTTCAAACAAGCTCCTTTTCTGATGGTAGAAGAGCTGTTGAGCTGTCCTTGCACAGTAGCACTCTTTCTACTGGCTACTGTGACCGACTGCTTACCCTTGCTCCTTTGCTTCCAACCTCTCCRGGCAGGCCACGAGGACCCTCTGGACCAGGATCTCCCTGTAATGAAGATAAAGATAGTCCTTGTCAGGCAGCTTTCCCAAATTCAGTGGTGTGCCAGGAAGTCATCTGAGCAGTGACGAGCAGTTCTCAAATCTGATGCTTCTTAGGACCAGTTGAGYGAGGATGTCAGCACAGGGCACCCTCTGAACACAACTCCCAGCCTTTAGCATTACTGTCCTTCATCCTCACTCAGCTCTGGATGAAGTCAGGTAGAATGGGATGTACTTGCTCTTTCAGAGCTTACTGTCTTGGCTCCTTGAGGTCAGGGCAGACACAGTGAGAACAGAACCTATGTGTAGCACTGTGCTCTGCAATTCCCAGCTCTGGCCTAGGGCTCTTGCATTGCTTGGCACTAGCGCATCATGCAGGCCTACACACCTCAGTTTGCAATGATGTGTGCAGTTGCTTTACTCACCCTTTCTCCCTTGGCTCCGGGGCTCCCTTTACTGCCTTTTGTCCCTGGATCTCCACGTCGACCCTTGGCAGATACAGAAAGCAATCACATAAACTGGATGCAAACGCAGATGCTACCTGAAACAGTGGTACTTGGCTACCTCTCTCTTTTCTATCCTAGTTCAAGAAACACATCTATCCCCACTTAGCATCCCAGCAGCAGAGGAACGTGCATGCCCCTGTTAGGCAGTGCTTGGAGGCTCTTGGGAAGTCAGAACCAGATGATTCTCTTGGGACGCGTGTTGTCGCAGTGTCCATACCCACACTCATGGTTCATCTCAGGATAAAATACTCTGCTTTATTTTTAACTCATCTACCTYAGCTTTCCCCACTGTATCCCACATGAATACATCAACTGATGTGCATYAGCTAGGCTCTGTCTTCTTGATGCTGGTGGAGATGTGCTGCTTTATTCTTCATGGGGCTGTTATCCTCAGTCCACTGCTATGAGAAGCCAGTGGCCTGRGGAACAGGACCCCATCTTTGCTGGAGGACAGCAAAGAGTATGCGGGCATAAACAGAAGCATTTGTGGTTATGTGGGACTATGGGATGCTCCTCTGAAATGAAGAAGTGAAATGGTTTATGGTRTTGACTGTACGACATCAGATTTAGAAATATACGGATATTGCTCTGTTAAGATGAGGCAAACTGTTTCAGCTCAGGTATTCTTGTGTTTCATGCTTTTAATGCTTTATTTGCAATTAAGTAGACCAGATAATATCTAGCTGACAAGAATGAGTCTAAAGCAGTTGTAATAAAAGGGGGGAAACTTATTCAAGTTATATAAGAAGCAGACAAATTAAGCTACTTGATAAACACATACCATTTTTTCTCTCATCTTTGGTGTGAACTCCCAAGAAAAACTCAGAGATAACTCTCCTGTGTCCTTACCCAGCCCTGCCAAGGTTAAAATGAGCTCCAGGCAGGCATTAGAACTCACACTGGGATTTATTAGGGATGGCAGACAGGGAGATAAGCAGAAGGCTACCAGGGTCGTTTCTGTGCCTTGCTCAGACATCAAGGTAAAAGATTTCTGTTGCTTTTCCTGATGGTCTGTCCAATGTTCCTCTGAATACCTGGATCACACTTTTGCAGTGTGCAGAGCTATTCAGAAACTTACAGGCTCTCCTTTAGGTCCAGGAGGTCCTGGTTCACCTCTTCCTCCCTTGTTTCCAGGAGGTCCTTGGGCTCCAGCATTTCCCGGAATACCCTTGTAAAAGAAATAGAGTTTGTGTGAAGACAGAGCAAAGTGCACATCTGTTCTCCTATGTCATACAGTGCATCCTTGAACAGATACATATCCAAACACAGCCCCTTTGTGTAACAGTCACCCTGTGACCCGTGGCTCATTCTCTGCAGCTGATAGTGCTCTGGATCTATGCCACATGCAGCAGCTCCTGGCAAGACAGTGGAGACATAAGTATTGCATGAACCTACCGGGCTCCCTTTTTCCCCCGGAGGTCCTGGAGGTCCACTGCGACCAGGSCGGCCAGGATCTCCCTGAAACAACCAGACAGCAATGGTCATTACTGACATGCGGATTTTGTTGTACACAACTGATGTGTACCATGCGGAACCAAAAGATGGTCAGTAAAGCTCTTCCCTTGGTTCCCAGTGATGGGATCCATGCAGAGGTAGGACAGAGCTTACCAACTCCATGAATTCCAATAGAGTTAAGAATAAAAACAGCCAACAGTGTGCAGCTGTCCCCACTGTTGGTCTCTGTCCATACTCTCTGGCTACTGTTCAGCACATATGTACCTTGGTGCCTTCATCTCCTCTTTGTCCTTGGTCTCCTGCATCTCCTGGATAGCCATCAGGGCCCTACGGAATGAAAGAATAAAGAAGCATGTATTTTTCAATACCAGCAACATATAGCTTTCTTGCAGAGTAAATTAACACCCTTAGAAAGTCAGTCTAGTGACTCAAACTCAATTTATCCTTGCTGCTACTTTTAAGGAAAAGAACATTCCATACATAGAATAGAACAATACTAGGGGATCCCAGTTTTCCCGCCTATGAAAAAACAGCCTTTCAGGCTGTGCTCTCTGCTGCAAGCCTGAGACTCAAATATGCAATAGATAGAAAATGGGCTAGTAACCTCTCATCAGTTGTATCTTACCACACATGTGTGGTAAGGTAGAGCATCATTCACCAGGTAAACTTGATGACGTTGCTCATCTGATTTGCTGCATGAAAGAATAACACATTCCTACCTTGTCACCAGGGTCTCCTTTACAGCCTGGTGGTCCAATTCTCCCCAGCCTGCCCTGGAGAGAGAACATTCAAAAGTAAAACACAGAAAAAAAAAAACTTGATATCAGAAGGGAAAAAAAAAAGAAAAAGCTTTTCATGCAACACAGTTATTCATTTTTAACATTATCAGCTGAACATACCTGTGATCAATTAGAGAATAAAAAGCAAATGTGTTCCTTTAAAGAGAAATGAGGCTGTCTGTGGTATGTAGATACAAATGGTAAATCCTGAATGGTCGTRGGGCTGTTGCTGGAAATTCAAGCATACTGCCTGCTCTGCATATATACCCTGGGTCAAAACTCAAGGCTTGTGAAAGTGTCTCTTGAAGTTGGATTTCAGAGTTATTCACGTCCAAGCTTGTGCTGGTCCTCTGTTGTGCGTTTTGCAACAAATTAGTTTAAATGTGAAGTACCATTTTATATCTACCAGCAATCTCATGTAATGACAGCCTAGCTCTGTGCTCCAAAACYGCTTTGTGTAGCCAGCCCCAGCTGGAAAGGAGTGAGAAAGACAACACGAAACACTTAGGTCATCCATGTGCTAGCATTTACTGCCTTTTGCATAAGGGACATTGCTGGTCATTTTCAGCTCTTCACTTGGAGCTTAATTGCATGACACAATTAAGTCAATCTAATAGCTCACTGATGAAGCTCAGCTTCTCTCCTTGCCAGATTGACTTAACGGTATGAAGAAGCCATAGCCTTGTGTCAAATTTCTAAAGGATTTCTGAGCTTTAGAGCTTCAGCAGGCAGTTTCTACGCAGAAGGAAGAACTAGCGTTAACTCATAGTTCTCCTTATTTAAGGAAAAAAAAAATGAAGTGCAGAGCAAAACAAAATGTATACTGGCCAGCAAACAAGGCCAGCTGAAATTTTCTCTGTTATCTTAGAAGGCACAGCACTTCTGTGACCCAAAGGAATACACCTCCAACAGGATTATTTCTACAGGACATTGCAGAATAATGTGCAAACAAGCTCTTAGAAACCTCAATGAGAACAGGATAGAAGTGTGTGGAACTGGAGAAACAAAAATATCTGTAAGGAAGATGGGGCATAAAGAAATGAAACAACAGATGTGAAATTCCAGTGTGTTCCCGGTGCTGTTACCTTCTGTCCATCAGTGCCGTTCCGGCCTGCCAAGCCAGCAGCACCCTAGGAGCAAGGGGAAATAAAAATCATTATTTGTTAGAGATATTCAAAGGTTCAAAGTTGGAACAGCATGCAAGGTAGGAAAGGTCCTTTCTTACCCTTCGTCCATCGGATCCAAACTCCCTCTGGGGAAAAAAAAAAAAAAAAAAAAAAGGACAGGAGTCAGCCCATCTCCCAACATCATACTCGTCCCAACCATAAGTCCACATCCCAGGGCAGAATAGCTAGGCTCACACAAAATTTCCTTCTGATTCCTTACTTCATGAATAAAGGGACTGTGGTTACTCAAATGCAGTTTTGTGCAGATGTCTCTTCAATCTGTCACTCCCTACTCTGCAGAAAAAGCAGCTGGGACTTGGTTTCTCCAGAAAGCTCCTTGCCTCATACTCATACTTGCCTTGCCTAGTACTCTCATACTAACCAGATCATCAGCTGGTGCAAAGTGCTGCATTTCTCCTAATGTCACAAGAAGAGTGATCTGYACCAGCACCGGATCAGCTTTTGCTTTAGTTTGTTATAAAGTCACCACCTATATTTTTGAACCTCAAATGTTGGAAATTAACAGACTACCCTACTTCCCAAGTGGCTAAGCAAGAACATCCAGGWCACAGCCCCTGAGAAACCCTGGAAAAACTCTCCCCATTTCCTCAAGCAGCTWTTAATAGCATTATTTTTCCCCACAACCATGGCTACACTCTGACTCAAACATCCCTTCATTACAACAAACAGATGCTCTCTGGTTCAGTGACCAGACACATTGTAAGAGTTTTTTTCCTCACCTTTTCTCCTTTCAGTCCTGGAACACCCTAGRGCAAAACAAACAAACAAACAAAAAGAATGCTCTGTTAGTGCTTGGAGACTGTAGGCAGGAGATGAAGCAGGGATGGAAGACACGYAGGGCAACTCAGAGGTGACAAGGGCAGGTTGAGAAGCAGATACTTCTGCATCACTGAGGACAGGCACATGCCTACCTATAGGTAGCAGTTGAATCCCCATTTGCCCATCCTTTCTAGAAGGAATATCCAGCAACAATTCCTAAAATTGCATCAAGTGCCTGAATCAAAGCAGCTGGAGTTATAGAATCCCTTTAGTGCTAGTCTGAGGATTTTGGAGGAGAAACATATGACTGGAACCTCACTTTGAAGATGGTGGCATCTGAGTACAAAGTTGAGGGATTGAGTGATGTCTGTCCTCTCCTTTCAGAGGGTAATGCAGGGTAGGGAAAAGCATATTGAAAAGTTATCCCAAATCTCCTCCTGCTTTGAAAAAAAGCCAAGCCAACCAAACAACCCCAAATCAACACCCCAGAAGAATAAAACAATATATGTAAAATTGCTCAGTCATTGGCTAGATGATTCTTACCTTGGGACCAGGGTATCCAATTGGCCCTTCAATACCTGGGTCGCCCTTAAAGAAAAGAAAAACTGAGAATTAGCTAGGACACAGTAACAGATGCAGCTTCACTTAGTGCTGAAAGAGCACTGCTAAGTGCAGCAGAGGGAAGAGTTTCCATAACTCACCTGTCGCCCCTTCAGTCCAGGGGATCCTGGTTCACCCATGTTGCCCTTCGCACCCTAAGAACAAAACAAACCATAAGTCAGGGCTTGGTGTTGACCATAAAGCTGAGTGAGCTGGGCCTGTTTTCTCTGGAGAAGAGACGGCTCAGAGGGGATATGATTAATATGTATAAGTTCAGGAAGGGAGAATGCAGGGAGGAAGGGGACAGGCTGTTCTCACTGGTGGCCAGTGATAGGACGAGGGGTAATGGCCACAAACTGAAGCATAAGAAGTTCCGTCTCCAGGTGAGGACCAACTTCTTTACTGTTAGGGTGACAGAGCAGTGGAACAGGCTGCCCGGGGAGGTTGTGGAGTCTCCTACTCTGGAGGTCTTCAAAACCCGCCTGGATGCCACCCTGTGCCACATGCTSTAGGTGTGCCTGCTTGAGCAGGAAGGTTGGACTAGATGATCTGTAGAGGTCCCTTCCAACCTTAAATATTCTGAAATATTCTGAAATATTCTGAAATAAATAAAAGACTATTTCTGGTAGCATCAGGCTCTCTTTGGATGCTTCTAGAGGGTCTCCACTAGCATGCTTGTGGAAATGGGCCTGCTTTTTTTTCCAGGTGGGTAAAAGGTTATATGGGGAGGGGAACTCCCAGCCTGGCTCAACAGAGGCTGGAGCATGCTGTGGATTTTGGCAGAATTAGACACCCTGCACAAGACAGCATCCTGCTTTTGAACAAACTTCTGCCTTGCTCCTGCTGTCCTAACAGACTTTCATGCATCAAAGGTGCTCTAACATGCTAAAGGACAACTTACCTTCTGCCCTCGATATCCCTTGGGACCAGGTGGACCTGCAATCTCCAAGCAGCTCATCTTGTAGCACTGAAAAATACGAAGTCAATTGGAGGTTTGCAACAGCAGCAGCATGCTTTTCACTTCATGCTCAGAGCCAGCATGCACCCAAGGGATGGTTGTGTCCAATAGGACTCTGCTGCCCACACATCTCTTCCACTGATTGCAGTGGTTAAAAACTGCTTGTGATAAACTAGTAGAAAAATATTGATCCAGTGGGATCACATTTTAGGCAGCAACAAACATGCTGAAAAATCCTACCCATAAATTAAATGCAGAAAGTTACCACAAGCACATTCATCTCGGTTTGGCTCTGGGCCCAAACTCAAACAACAGGGCTGCTGAATGTCTAGTAAAAGGCATTCTGGGTTTGATGTTCTGGGCCTCTTAAYGCAATTCACAAGCATTTTGGGGCCTCATTCTTCACACATCTCTCTCTGTGGACCAAGGTCCATTCACATGAAATCAGCTTTCATTAACCTCAGCTTACAGACCACCTACAAAACAGGTCTCCAAATCCAAGATGATATGATCTCCCTCATCATCTCTCAATGCATGAGGAGGAGAGATTTCTCTCTCCCAGAGAGGCCAAGTGAATAGATCTGAGTTCAGTGATGTGAGGGAAATCACAGGAGTGGAGAGGCAGAAAGGGAGGAGTCTATTATCTCATTTTAACCAGGAGGTAAAACAACAGGTCTCCAGACCCTGCAAAGTTTTCCACAGGCAGGCAGAGCTCCTGTCTTACGCAGCTCAGATCAAAATCAGGCCCCCTCTTTTGAGGTACTAGATGGTCTTCTCTAAGCAAGGAACCTTTAAGCTGTGTTGTGTGGAAATGGCATAAAGATGCTGCTCACTCACCTCTCCGTAGGCTTCATGTTTCTGCAAAGGAGAAAACAGAGCAAACAATCAGTAAGACAGTAAGCTCCAAGAGAAAAACAGCATGAGCCACGTGTCTCCTCTTGGAGATGTATATTACTATCAAGGAGAAGGATGTTAAACATCCCATAGCTTTAAATATACCCGAGTAGAATCCCTGATAAGCAATGCTTTGCAGATGGAGCTTTAAACCCCATTCTGATACCTAACAGAAAGATCAGGGACCTTCACTAATCTCACTTCTGCATGCTTTTCCCCACGGTCCTAGGCCTCCGGGAGGCAGCAAGGAGCTGAAATAGTGGAGCAGACATCATTTGGATGGCAGCCAGTTTAGAAATGCTGGGGAACAGAGGTGCAAAACAAGGAGTCCCGCTTTAGCACCTAATCGGAGAAATAGGATGTAGTCAAAACTCTTTTTGACGAAAAACTACTGGAAGGACATAAAGAAAAGAGAAGAGAAACAGAGAGACTTTCCCCTGTTACAAGTGCTCAACAGAGCTCTGCTGAAAGCCACAGGGCTCTCAAAGTCTCCCACCTCTCATCCACACACCTTCACTACTGACCCAGCCTTTCTCATTGCTGGCATTGTTTAGTGGGCCCTTATATCTACTTAAACCTGAACAACTGTTCTGAAGACATCCCACAACCCCCTCTCTCCACCACCCCATCTTGCTATTGTTATACTCTCTGTCCGCAGCTGAAGTAAGAAAGAGCATCATCGTGGATCAACAGCACGTACCATGACTTGGATTATCCTGTCCGTAGTGTTCACATCGATGTCCAGGGTGTCCTTCTGGGTGATGGCATAGTTGTTGCGATACAGCTCRTGTGGCAGGTTCGCAATCTCCCGCAGCCCCTGCTCGTAGACGTTGTCGCTGGGGGCCACTGCAAAGAGCTTGATGCCCATGTCTCGTGCCCTCTCAGCTTGCATCTTCATTCCCCCACAGGGACTGCCAGTTACGTGGCCATCCGTGATGACCACGGCAAAGTTCACACCAGGGGCCATCTGGCTCTGGATCTGCTCTGTCATGTTGGAGATAGCACAGTCTGTGAAGGTGCCCCGGCCAAGGTAATTGATAGCGTACAGCTTGGTGAGGTATGTGTCTTTGCTGCTCGTTAGAGGGCTGTAAATTTCCACCACATCTGAGTAATGAAGGCCTCCAAACCGCCAAGTGATGGAGACTTGGTTCTGGTAGACCTCATTCTCCAGCTTATTGATAAACACAGGGATGAACCGYTTTATTTGATCCACGAGGCTCTGGATGGGCACAGTCTGCAGAGCAACACTCTCCGAAGTGTCAATGATGAAGTACACATTGATGGGGCAGTCCCTCTTCTCTGCAGTGAGACAGTGACGCGTTAGAGCACTTCATGCAACATTGCATCCCCTTCTCTAATCCCCAGAAACATGGGCTGCAGAGCACAAAGTATGCAGAATTTTGAAAAGAGCAAGCTGCACAAGGCATAAGATTCAGACTCCTTTAAGGGTGTTGTAAATCTTACTAATTATAAATTATTTCCTCCTTGGTAATAATTGGAAGAAACATTACTGGTTGCTCTGARCTAAGGACCATYTGAAAAGGAGCRTATCCAAGTCYAATACTGGCAAAAACAAACAAACAAAYCCCCTCCAAAACCAAAAAACCCCACAACTCTAACTCTAGCAGTAATATCTATATTCATGTCAAAAGATTCTTAAGTTTTGATTCAAAATCATAAGATTTACCCTCTATTGAATCAAACTTGAAAACATTGCTGTTTTCAGGTAGCCAGGTTGGACATATTAAAAAAACTTCACACTGCAACCAAAAAGTGCTGAAATAAACAAATTCAAAATAGATTAATTTTAATATCAGATGCAGAATTCAATTCTGGAGACTTTTTGTACTTAGTCTGTACTTAGTGGGAGAATCCACCACTGGCAGATCTGAGCTCTTCATTTCCTAATTCTGCACTCTGATACAAACTCAGAAAGTGGAAATTTGGCCAAAGAGGTTGTTTCCTACATAATGACAGATCCCTATGCCAGGGTGCTGCCCAGGAGTGCAAAGGAACAGGAGAAGTGTAACATGACAAATTTAGTTCCTTGTGAATGGCTCTTGAACTGAGGACAGTCATAGCTTTCCACCAAATTGCTACCTACAAAGGAGAGAAAGAGACACCCAAATTGTCTGCTCAATACCTGCACAGGAGCTAGGACTGAATTCTCCAACGTCCACATCAAGCTGAGCACGGAGAGGAACTAGCACCATACAAAGAARAGTCAAAAAAAAGGCTTGCTGGAACATCTCAGCAGCTCCTCTGGATATCTAAATGCCTGTAGGAAGACACAAATAACCAGTTAAGCACAACATASCACCTCCCAGCTCTGCTGGGTATGCACAAACCAGCCAATGCTCTTCACAAATCCTGCGTAAAAATTCTGCTAGTTAGATATGACTTCTTGCTTACCATGATGCAAAAAAAGGAGATGAGTCTTTGCGTCTCCAATGCAAATTTTTATACTGATCTGAAAGCTAAGTAAATTCAAAGGGTTTATTTTGCCAGAGTCTGGTAAAAATGATTTAAAAGTACTTTAGCTCCTCCGTTACTCTGAGAGAAGAGATCAGGTGATGGAGCTGTAGGTAGCACCTCAGGAGTTTCTGATTCCCCAGTTACTGTCCAGATATAGCCCATTTGCCCCATAACCATTTCAGTTCCAGTGACCCTGATCTCCCTGGACCCACGTGGAGATATCCACCTGCACTCACTGCACTTCCACTGAGCAGGTGAAGCAAGTGCAGGACCCATCTGCCTCCACTTTGCCATGGTGACCCTGCCCTTCTTTTAACAGTGGTGCTGGGTAGCATGCATGACCCATGGAGTGAAGGTAGGAGAAACAAGCATTTGAGGAGGTGCATGACTTAAATATTAAACACATCGCTAGGTCTCTAAAGTCCAGCTGCACATGTGTAGGGTTAGGTGTAGGTTCTGTGTAGGGTTATGATAACTCGAGATGCAAGAAAAGTAGAGAACCAGTCTGAAAAAGCCCTGGAAATACATGCAAGTGCTCATAAGGAACCAGGAAATGAAATGATATTGCAAGACAAAACACAAGCAACAATTTTTATCCACAAGGAATACAGAGGAAGAAGTTACCCTTGTCTTTGTAACTAGAGGACATCTGAGCTAGCACGGCAGCTTCATGGCACACAGACCACATCCTGGCAAAGCTACTTTTCTGCTTGGTGGCCAGCTCAAAGCAAGTCAGGCCCATACCTCTCACATAATTCCATATTAGCACCCAAAATGCCCCAGTTGAAAACTTTGACCCTTGGTCCTTTCCTTTCTCCTCCAGCAAGATGCTCAGAGAGGCTGCAAAGCTATGAAAAAAAATGTGGCTGCATGAAGTCCCTGSTTAGGTCAGTGTGGCTCAATTTTTATTGTGCTGAATAGGTACTATGAATATAAAATATTTGTTTTAATCCTAAAGGAGCATTTTGACTAAGACCAGGGCTTCCCGATTCTGTCCTTAAGACAGACTTTTCACATCTTACCAGTCCTCCACAAAGCTGCGCTGCAGGAGATACCGATTTCTCGAAAGAAATTCCAGCTTTGTGCCTTTAGACAAAATCATTCTAAATCATTCCATGATTACACAGGAAGCTGGACACATTGCTTTTTGGAGAGGCTGGGAATACTGGAGGATTTGGCCAAGTATCTGACTCAGAGATTACAGTGTCCCGAGCTTAACCCTCTCCTTTCCTCCTGCCACATGTGTGGGTGAGGAAGGCGCAGAGAAGAGCAGCTTCTCTCCAGGCAGAGCCACACGGATTCGAGCAGGGGCAGTTAAAACTACACCAAGAATGAGGGTCAGCTCTGGCACAAGACTGCCCTTGCCCGCAGCTCCACAGGCTTCATACCAAGCWCTATGGCCTTTGCCACCGCACAGACAGAAAACGGAAAGACGTAGAAAAAAATACATCTCAAAACACAACTACTTCATTGGACATACGTCACTTCTCTGCTATGCCCTTACACATGATCTACTTTTTCCATTGTACAGTCTTATTTATTATTATTACTTTTTACAGTTTTGCTGCCCGTGCCACCTAGTGGTACAAGCTCTCTGTCCACTTCCCATGTCAACGCCCCCATCCTGATCCTTCAGACAGTTCCTCTCTCTCCATTCCATCCTTGCCTTCCTACCATCCAAGCAGTCATTTCCAGCACAGCCACATCCGTGCCCTTTCCAGTCTCAGCTTTCCAGGTAATGCCAAGGACTTTCCATCAATGTGAGGCAAAGAGCCAGAGGACTGGGCCGTGAGCATTTAGGGCTGGAAGGTATACACAGGGCCTACGCTATACATTATATAAATTGTTCACAGATCTCAACGCATGGAGCTACATTACCCTTCTGCTATGCTAGAATCCCATTTAGCGACTTCGTTAAGGATAGATGGATGGAGAGGCTGAAGTTTGCTGTAGATGCTGGATTCCTTTCAGGGAATCTCCTAGACTGGGCTAGATATGAGTTTCTACTCTATCATCCTCACAGTGTTATGGGTTGTTGTGATTCTATTGCAAATCTCATAATATTCCATCTTTTCCTTAGTGCCCCACCCTYTGCTGTGAAGTTTTTCAGTGGAAATCTTGGATTTCATTGACAAAAGGGTATAATTCAGATTACTAAATTTTATGGATATGGAAGAAAATTTTTGAGCAGTGACAGGACAGAAAAACAAACAAGTAAAACAAACAAACAAAGATCAAATTGAGTATTAGGATTTTAGAAGCTGACTCATGATATTTGAATATCTGCATTTGCCCATGCTCTTCCTCCTTACCTTCTCACCCGTTCTTCCCACCCTCACCTTGCTCTCTGCAAGAGCAGGGTCGAGGTATTTTAAGAATAAGGCCTTACAAGGATTTCTCTGAAAACGTCTTTCAGTATTTATACTCTTAAGTGATATATGTGTTTCCTCATGAGAAAGATACATAAAATACTTGCAAGAAAAAAACCCAGGGAAACTTCAGAAATGGTTTTATGTCCATTAAACAGATTATAAAAGCAGTAGGCTGTTAGGGGCTATGCTTCCACCTGAGGTTCCAAGTGCTAAGCAGAAAAATGTATGTTCTTGACCCACTCAGTAGTGCCTGATGCTCCCACACTAGACCCCAGGGAACCTGGTCACTACTGTATGATTGCAAATCTGTATGAAATTACCTTCATGGGCCTCTTGCAGGAGGCCCCAAATTCCCTGCTCATAGATACTTCTTTCCACCATGAACAACTGAATTAAATATTAATGCAAATCAATGACTTGTAATGACCCTTTAGAGAATACAAATTCCTTTTGGTTTGTTGCATGCTTACAACTAACTGCACAACTCACTGGGTGTGGAGAGAAAAGAGTCTCTAATCTCAAGAGGCAGAAGAAATTCCTGTAAATACAACTGACCTTTTAAAGGTAAGTGGTGCCACAGAAAGCAGAAGCAGTTTATACGATTTTAATGCACTAGAGAGTTCATCTCAAGTGCCTGGACAGGATAGCCCATGTCCTGTCTAATTGCACACATTGGTAGGGCTGGAGTTCCTCTGGTTCACTTTGCCTTTCTCCTTCAATATTATAACACATTTAGTTACAACAAAAATTCAGGTGTTCCTCACTCTAAGCCAACTAAGCTCTTTGCAAAGAAAGTTAAGTCCACCAAAATCATGTCACTATCAAGAAAGAAAAATGACACTAGCTAYAAAGACTAAATTTTAAAACTGCACTGCTGGTCTGTCATCCAATCCCAACTTTTTCTATCTTTTTTTTTGCAGTCATACCAAGGGTTAAAGCTTGTGCTGCTATCTGGATGTGCAGACAACAGTTTGATCCATGAAAACTTTCTTTTCATGGATCAAAATGTTGGAAAAAAATCAGAAAAAAAGGTGTGAAAAAAGTGAAAAAACCCTTTTTTTTCTCCTCATTTGGAAAAAAAGTTCATACTAGTGCAGATCCTCTTCCTCATTCACATGCACACTGCACTTGCACATGAAAGGAATCAAAGTGCTCATCACATTCCCTACCCAGATTCATTCCGATACTTGAACTCCTGGGTACACCAGCCAGTGGGATGGATTCGTGCTGGTCGCAGCTACCTCCTGYAATGCTCACAGCGCTTAAACCACTGCAAGGCGCAGGGAAAGGAGGCCAAAAGTGGGGAGAAAGGGTGGCTGCAGCTTGGAGAAGCAGCCTTCTCCTGGAGAGCGTCCCACTCTCTGCAGAGCGCTCTCCTTCCACGGGACAGCACATGCCGACGCTGGGGAATATTGCTAGCAATTTTGTAAGCTGCCAGTGAACTGCTGGAGCTTCTGTAGCTGTAACCCAGGATCAAATACACACTTCACAGCACTGAGACAGTAGTTCAGAAGCCAGAAAGAGCTGCATGATTAGCTGATCCCCCCCCAAATAAGCACAACAAACGGCTCAGAATGTGCTGAGAGACTGTTACAGTTGAGGGGAAAAAGAAAAAAAAAAAAAAAAAAAAAGAGTGTGCAAATTCAGGTCAGTGCATTTAAGAAATACAGATTCCATGTTAGTCTAATCTAAAGTACATACCTTTATTTTTGCTCTTTTTTTTTTTTAAATCACAGAGAAGTCCTAAAGCAGATCAGTTGCCATGCTTCACGGCAGCAGAAAGACACCACGCTATTAGTGCTACAGACAATGACTTAATTGTGCTTTAACTGATGAATTTAATTAAGTGACACYACAAGAGAATTTGTTTCAACAGGTCTTGAGAGAAGGGGTTTCTAGACCCTGGGCCCTGGCACCTAAGAATCCAAGGCTCAAAATATCTGCACCTGGAAAAGAATCTTGCACTTGGAAAAATGTCCGAACCCTCCAAAAGGTGAAAAGAACAGAAAAATATCTTCCTTTTCCACAGCACATACTATGTGGTAAATGCTTAGGTCTAGATGCAACACGACTGAAATTAGCAGCTTGTGTGAAAATATTTGAGCAGAGGCAAAAGCTGCATTAGCCGCAAGCCGGGGTTTCAAAAATTGCTTCTTTTGTTCCCATCTAAGGAGCCCTCAGTAACTGTACGAATGCTACGAAAGAAGAGAAGTCCTCCTACCTGGAAAACAACTTCATCAAAATTTCTTCCCAAAAGCCTCAGGACGTGTCAGGATGATGATTTTGAGGAATTGCTTGTATCAAGAAGTCTTCTGCATCTTCTGCTGGAGCGGCYGGTCTCCCTTTTCTGGGACGTTCGGGGTTTGTATTTTTCGGGAAGCGAAGAGGATCAGTTGGGAGCAGCAGAGGCTTCTCCAGCTGAGTTCCTCTATTCCCTTGCAGACAGGAAACTGCCTTCTATATTTCTCCTCCTTCAAAACTGTGTCAGGCAGCGCCTAGTTTGCAATAGCTTCAAGCATCCACGGAGAGTCACTGTGGGTCCACCAACATCTCAGGATGGACCMCCCCTCCAGCTTAGCCCCCTCCAAGGGCGCACACTGGGGTGGGGCAAAGTTGTCATGTTTGGAGCTGAAGGGATTTTTTTTTTCTTTTAAACAAGCTGGAAGAAGTCATACTTTTTCCATGATGAGGCCCCTGCCTGTGGTTGGCATTGCTGCCCCATATATTTATGCCATCAAATAGTTTTCCTCTTTCTTTCACCCTTCCTCCTCCTCTTACCATCTTAGTAACACATCCTGAGTGGAACAAATAAAATAAGAACATTTCAAAAAGAGAACAACTTGCATCTTAGCCTTTTCAAATAGTCAAGCCTTATCCAGGCCCTGCTGAGATGTCCAAGTCTGAGCATGGCCTCTTTTTATTGATTTACTCCCAGCTTTTCATTTCTAAAGGCAATTTTTAGCACAGCTAAATGAAATATAGGGGCAYATGTCCCAACAAAACATGGAGAACAGTGAGGACTTTCAGGAAAGTGGCACTTCATTCACTGAGCCATAACTTTCTGTCTTCAGAGCCACGCAGACACATAAAGGCACTCAAATTAGGCCCACGTGGGGAAACCCAATTTAGCTCTTGTTTCACTCTATTCACTCCCACATAGCTACAAAAGCGAAGAACTTGTCTTGAGAGATTTCATAGAAAGCTGCTAATCCTCTGAACCTCATCTATAGTTTCTCAAACTGCTTATGTGAAAAATGTCTGAGCAATCAGCTTTAAGCAATTTAAAAAAAATCCAATTCTGTGACAGTACTAACGTTTAAAAATCTACATTTATAGAATATCTTCTGCATCAAAGTTCATCAGGAATACTCAGGTAGCACCTACAGTCACCACAGCTTTGAAACAGAATTTTAAATTCAAAATCAAATATCAAAATACATTGACAGAAGAGGGAATCCTTCTGAAGCAAGTGGCTGCTGAAGAATTAGCTTATTGGACAGAACAGGAAACTTCTCAAAGACTCCCTAGAAGACCAAAATCAGGTAAAGAAGGATTTCATGGGATCCTCCCAACCCAACCATCTGCAACTCCAAACAGAAGGGCTGYTTTTCCTCCTCTGGAGCATTCCTGAATATTTTTAGTCCAGAGAAGGGATTCAGCTCCTGATGGCACAGTGATTACCTGACAGCACATCAGAAGTCTAAGCAAAGCCATCTCTTCAGGTTATGATAACTCTAGCTCACCTCCCAGTAAGCCACTTCACGTATTGGGCTATTTCTCCTGCCTCCTTTGCTGCTGCTTAGGTCTCATTCCTCTATGTAGACATGAGTTTTCATGAAACCTGCAGCAGAGTTATCTTCACAACCCTATCACAAATGGCCACACGAAGCCAAGTCATGGGGCTGTCAGACACACCAAAGTAGCAGTACATCTTATCTAAATTAAAAAAAAAAGCTTTAAAACAATTTCTTCTCTTTTTTTTTTGTTAAAAATATTCTTTCATAATTGGCTGTATTAAATGCTTGAGTTCGTTAACAGTATTTTTTTTTCTTGCAAGTAGAAGGAGACCATAGGCATTACTAGAGTAAAACATCATGGAGCAAGAACCTTTCCAGCCAGTATCAACATTTAATCTAGCATCTCTGTCCTTTTTCCCCATGTAATGGGGGTCCACATGGATTCTTGGACACTACTTCATTTTCTGCTCTCTTCTATTATGCTGTATAGAGTTTGCAATAAAGGAGACAAGCACTGATGGCTACTATTTCATTCACACTTCCTTGTGGAATTAAATGTGATTTACAGTGTGTTTAACTGTTACTTTGTAAGCTGTGTAGTAGGATATTTTTTAACATCTGAGTTATAACCTCCAATAAAACATAATCTTTCAGTTTTAAAAATCGCTTACATCTGAAACAACTTTATGTGCCTGCTGCAGTTCTCTGGAAAATTAATAGCTACTTTTTTTTTTTTTTTTTTTACATAATCTTTCAGTTTTAAAAATCGCTTACATCTGAAACAACTTTATGTGCCTGCTGCAGTTCTCTGGAAAATTAATAGCTACTGGTTTTTTTTTTTTTTTTGTGCTCCAGTTATTTGGGATTCCACTCACTTCATGCATTTCTGAGATAACAGATCAATACGAGGCTCTTGTTTTCTAAACATGTTAAGAAAACCAAGAGTCCAAATTTCTAAAAGTGTTTAGCCAAAACAATACAAATTGCTTTTCATATATTTTTCAGTTCATGGTTARTAATCTCAGCATCTTCACTAACTACAAACTGAACAGTGGAATTTATACCTTTCTTTTTAGTTGCCATTTTCTCAAATTCTGCTTGCTTCCTAAGTCTATTCCCATGTGCACAAGCAGTGGCTTGGTATTCTCCCTCCAAATAACCTCTCCTTACTTCCATYCTGTGTACTTCCCTTTTCTGTGTGTGTTTGAAGTCCATTGGGAGGTCCAAATTCATGCTTGCTGGCCTTCTGCAATTCTTGCTTGACTTTTTGCACACTGGGAAGGACCATTCTGAAGAGGCTGTTCTAGAGGATCAGCCAATGCTCCCTTTGCCATCCAGGTCAATTTTCCATAGGATCCAAGCAGGTTCCTGAATGAGCAAAGCAGTTAGTTTTCCTTAGGTTCAGGATTGTAATTTTATTACTGGCCTTGCTTGCTCCTCTAAGGATCTCAGATTTCACATTCTCATAGTCCTTGCAAACAAGACTGCCTCCAGACTTCACATCTCCAATGGAGCATCTCCCCTAGTCAAGTCAATCACTTGCATAAATAAATCATCTTCAATTAATTCCAAAAACATCTCTGAGTGGTTGTGTCCAGCCCTCCTTCTGCTCTTCCAGCAAGTACTGGGGTGGCTGAAGTCACTTGTGAATGCTAGGACCTGCAGTTGTAAGGATTTCTCCAGCTGGCTGAAAAACACTTCATCTATTTCTTCTTCTTGATTGGGTGGCCTTCAGACAAGTAGTATAGTACCATCTGTATTGGTCTGTCCTCTGATCCGTACTTCCCTCAGCTCTGTTATTGACATAGTGCAATCCCTTCTCCTGGCCTGCCCACCCTACCTCTTCTGAAGAGCCTACATCTATCCACTGTAGCACCTCTGCCAGGAGAGCTATCCCTCAAAAACTCTGCAATTCAGAGGCAGTTATAGCTCTCCACATGGACTTCTATCTTTTTCCTGCTTGTTCCTCATGCTATGCATGCTTGCGTACAGACGTTTGATCTGACCCACAAATCAGGCTGCTTTTACAATGAGAGCATGAGGTCTTCCCCTGCCCTTCTCTTATGACAGGACACATCTATTCTGTCCTATGACTCTTGCTTCTCTTCAGTATAGCCCTCCTTGGCACGTATCTCATTCTTTCACAGGAGACTTTCTTCCACAAAAAGCATCCCTTGGTACAGAAACCAAGCCTCGTCCATGACAAAAGCCCCGCACCCTGGTGTTGACCTGCTGGATGAGTGCCTTTCTTCTCAGGTCATTTTCCACACTGCAAGGATTCAGGAGGCACCATCTGAGCACTTTAACTTTGCTGCCACAGCTCTGCAGCTATGCTTGATATGCTGCAAGTTACCCTGGCAGTATTGTTGCTGGAAAAGCATCGGGGCTACAGTCTGAAGGCCAGATAAACCCTTGTTGTTCCCATGCAAAAATCCCACATCATGGTCCTTAGAAAACAACAAACTTCCAGAATCACCAAGTCAGGTCAGCAGATAGGTGCCTTTCTTTTCTGCAGGAGGTGGTCTCCATCGATGTTACAGACTTCTGACACATGCCAACAAGTGTCTTCACTATCATCATTACATGGCATGGTGCCTATCCTGCAGCTGCAGATCAGCAGGTGGAGTGGGACCATCACAAGCTTCCAGTCTTTCCTTTAAAGAAACAGAAGAACAAAAATAAAGAATATTTTCACAATATTTTCATCTAGGTTTTCTTGATAACCTAGATCATTAAAGCTCCAGAGGGTAAATGAGAATGCATGTTATTGACATGCCTCATCTAAGAGTTGTGGGATGCTCCAAGAGCCTAGAACCATCAGTCTGTGAGTCTCATTGATGGGCACTGATATGCCTGCTTTACGGCTGAATCAGGAATCATTCACTTCACAACCATCTATCAACAGAAAAGAGGCAGCCCTGAGCAGCAGCCCCCACTGTACTTGGTGTTCTTGAATTGTGGCAAGAGGAGAAAGCATTGCCAGTCTTTCTGAAGGAAAAGTAAACGTTCATTTGATACCCTACACTTTAGTGATATTTCCTGGGATTTAGGCCACTAAGCCAATTGCTCCAGGATGTTTAGAGAGTCACTGAGAACACAGAAGTGCAACATGAGTCTTTGCATACTTCTTCCTATTTTATTATTCCAGGGTTAATATTTCAGTCCTCTACACTATAACAAGTCTTATTTATTTAGCATCCAGCTTTTATATACTGTATTTGTGTGCACATAAATTATTATTTGCTAACACATAAAGAAGTTTGATCTTTCTAGCTTTTTTTATTTTAAGTAGCTTCTCAACCTACAGCATTATTGAAACCTTGCCAGATGTAGGTCTAAATCTGCAACCTTGTGGTTTTTCATTCGAGATCAAGATTATTAGAGGATGAGGCCCCAGAGACTCCAGTTTGTTTAGATACCACAGTGGGAAAGGGAACAGACAGGAACGGAGACGGAGCTTCCTGATCCTTCAGCTGGTCCTCCACCAAACTCCACAAAAATTTATAGGAACTGGTCTTAATTCTGTCAACAAGGCATTAATGTGATGCAGCTTGCTTTTGGTGTTTCCATGATAACATGGGCTGGTATCTGGACTACTGGGACTGCACATCCCATGTGTCACGATGGCTGGACGGCAGGGAAGAGGAAGGTACAGAGGGTGAATGAAGTAGTTCAGACAGAGGCATGCAAAGTAAAGGTGTGAAAGGAGGAGAGTAAGAAATAAGAGCAGAGGAGAGGGTGAAGTATTGGTATGAGAAGAGTGCTGAAGAAAACAGGAGTGGAGGTTGGAATCACAAAAGGAAAGTGAAATGCAATGGTAGACTGAGGCTAACTCAAAACAGACCCTTACCCAGGTTGCCCTGCACGGCAAGGCTCTCATTACAAGAGACTTACCTAACAGTCTCCAAGCCAGGAAACTGCTCCAGGCTGCAAAAACAAGAAACTTAAAGGTTTTGGTATTTGGTTAATGCTCATCTTGGGCTATGCTTGCTTGGCTGCTTCTTTGCCAGTTCCTGCTAGGTGCAGATGAGGCACTTAGGCACATGGTAATCAGGCATGGTGGTGACAGGTTTACAGTTGGACGAGATGATCTTGAAGGTCTTTTCTGACCATAATGACTCTAGGATTTTATAGTAGTTTGCACCCAGCTCTCTGTCTCCACAGCAATCTGCACCTAGTCTAGGCCCTTCTTTCACAGCAAGCTATGAGCATGAGCCCGCTTTTTTCTTTTTTTTTTTTTTTTTTGGAATGTCTAAAATAGTTCAGCTAACCAAAGAGTTGATGATGTGTTTTTTTATTTTTTTTTTTTTTTTTTTTTCCCCCCCACCCCTCTTTGTTATGTTACGGAAATACTTTTACGTGCCTGGTTGAATTTCCTTTCTCAAATCTCTCATCTTTTTCAGTGTCATTGTAGATCAACTCTTCTTGTCCTAAGGTACACTCAACTCCATCAATCAACGCATGTGGGATTTTTTTCTGATAATCTTTGTGAGGCAGTTATTTTGATCTCACTTTTCTGTAGACCTCAAAGTTTTATTTCTCCTTTGCTCAAGACATAGCTTTCTGGTACGTCAAGCACTCTGGTCTAAAGAAATTACAAGACTTTTCCTGTAGTGTTTTTTTTTTTTTTTTTTTTTTTTAAGTTTGTTCTTTCGACAACATGACTTAGAAATCAGTTAAGATTTACCTCATGATCAACTGTGAATTGCTCAATTCAGACCTAGTTTCTATAGGCAGCCTTACTGCACTGCGTTAATGGCTTACCAGTCTTACCCATTTTGAAGGTCCTCCCTCTTGAAGGGCCAGTAATATCACGTCCCCTGGAAGAGCTCACCAGTCACACTGACATAAATTTCTAAAGGAGGAGAGGGTGCTTGTACTCACTAACTGTAACACCTCAAATTTCACAAGCTGGACAACATCCCTGGAGACTCCAGCCTAAGTTCATAGTTTCTGGCTGAACATTCGTGAATTGCTGAACCCCCACGTAACCATGTCCTTCTATGCAAAGCTACTWAGGGACTACAAACAAATTCCCACTAAACTTTCCTTCTCCTGTCAAAATGAATAGAGCTCAAGCCTTTAAATGCCAGTTTAGAAACCTGTGATGCTCCCAGRGGTGTCAGATAGTAGCAATGCAAAATCATATATCAATCCAGAAGCAGAACAACGTCAGGATAGAGAGCAGAGTCAGTGCCGAGAGAGGAAAGACTGAAATCCCGTCTCTTGGAATACTTTCCCTTTTACCAGTTTCACAATCCCAGGCTTTTTGATGTTTTCATCTCTTGCAGCACATTTTTTTCCATAAACCCAGTCAAGATTCTCAAGTCTCAAACCTTAAGGAACCAGTGGGAAGAGCTTTGCTTAGTAAGGCAATTACATTTCAGATTTTTGGCAAGTCAAGACCACTGGGAGGTGGGCGATGCCTCCCTGATTTGCAGCATATGCTGAATGATCCTGAACTTTGTTGAGACCTTAGAATATCTTTAGTTCCATAGGCCGAGGCAGCAAAAGCATTAAAAGAAGCATTTTGTATTGGTGAAAGACAGCGAGAGCAGAATGACCCAGCTGCATTTGTTTTATTTTCTTGTCACCAGAGAAACGAGAAGGAAAATCTTGCAGTGGTGTTTCCATAAAATTAAGAGAAAAAAGGCACACACAGTTTGTAGAGGAAACCTCATTCCCCTCCCCAGCCTTTTCCTAGTGATGGTTCAAAAAAATGTACATTTTTGAACTTAGTCACTTTCCACCCCACCCAAGATCTTTAATGCCATGTACAGGCCTAAGAAAGAGATTTCATTCTTTTCTTTTTTTTCTGCCTGAGATTTTCTATCTAAACATTTACTTTTTCTGATGCTAGAGCCTGGCAGTATTGCTTCCCTATGAAATAATGATTCCTGCTAGAGTTACAAATATAGTATAGACTTTCACTGTTAGACTTCAGTTAACTGCATGAATAATATTCCCTCAAGACATATTCAGTAAATCAAACCATAAATCTACTGGGGGCCACTGTTTTGCAGTGACTAATGGGTATAAATAGCAAGGAAAGGAATTAATTAGTGCATTTGCTTGGGAAAAGAGGGGGCTGAAAGTAAGGGATTGGATTAAAAAAACCCTTTCCTCCTAATGTGGGGGTACAGAGTCGCCTGTTGCGCTGGGAAAAGATTCATGCTGATTGGAGCAACTTCCCTCAGGAGGCTGGTGGCCTGGCAAAGATATGCTAGGGCTCAGCAATTGAGCTKATTTATTTGAAATGTGGGTCTCATCTTTAATCCCAGCTCTGTTCCTCTATAGCCACACTGCTCTGCTGCTCCAGGGTCTTAAATGGATGTTTCCAGCATCTACACTTCGGTGGAGCTGAGTCCTTGGGCTCAGCCTGGCAGAGCCCTGGAACAGGCTACCCCGGGAGGTTGTGGAGTCTCCTTCTCTGGAGATCTTCAAAACTTGCCTGGATGTCGCCCTGTGCCATGTTCTCTAGGTGTCCCTGCTTGACCAGGGAGTTTGGTCTAGATGATCACTAGAGGTCCGTCACAACCTCAACTATTCTGTGATTATCTGTAACTCCTATTTCAACTAGGCCAGTAAAAATGAATTAAAGGGGAAATACACAAAATTGCTTTGAACCTAATGAGGGGCTTTCTGTGCACTTCAGGGCAACTTCAACGTTGCAACTTTTAATTAAAGACACTCATCAAGAGAAGGTCTTCAGCTTTGCATTCTGAAAGGTCCTACCAACCCTGCAGAAAGTGTCCTCATCTGAAAAGTCTTCCCTTGAGCATCTCACTATCTGTGCTGTAAGCTCTTCCCCACCCCCTTCTTTAATAAGTTATTGGGAAATATAAACTGTCTTCCAAAAAAAATTGGACATTTCAGATAGAGACAAGAAGGCATTCTAAAAGAGAATCTGATCGATGCATCAATAGATCCCATGCTTTTCTTTTGTTCTCTGCTGTGAATTGGAACCAGCTGTACTGACTGGAATGACATGGATTTAGGGCCCTCGCTCTCTCTCTGTATACTTTAAAATGCATTCTTTCAGGGCAGCAATTACTTTGGAGTGTCAATGTACCACCAGCAAAAATAACAACAACAAAGACAAACCCTGAGCTTCATTGAGATCCACTGCTATCATCACTGGAAATAAGGAAGATGTAGCCATTGTAGAGGGTTTATTCCCTGGTGTTTAGGGAAAATATGAAGATTTAGAAATCTTTTGTTGCCTCTGAATAAGGGAGGCTGACTGTTGCCAATTCTCTAGCATCCACAGAAACGCTCTAATGCTTTCGGACAGCTAGAAGATAGGGAACGACCCAGAAGTCTGTGCATCTATTCAGCTGCCCAAGTGTGACAGCAAGCTTCAAAATAAAATACTATTTGGATTTGCATCACTAGAGGACCAAAAGGCACTGCATAGGTTAATGCAATCAACCACTAAAATGAACTAGAAATACCTTCTTGGGTTCCTACAGTAATAAGGAATCATGTTTTAGCTACTCAATACCAACCCTCCTGCCCTCTCTGGATGATGAGGAGTGTGGTCCTGGAATAAAGGCTACTATCATGACTGAATTCCCGACCTGAATATTAAGCCAGATTTATCTCAGGTTAAATTAAAGATATATTTTGCAGCTAATTCAGGTTCTTGTTAATAGCGTGTCACAATTATGTCCGATGTGCCTCAATACTGAAATAATACTAACCCCCGAAACCTATGCCCACCTCGGCAACCAAATCATGAAGCTAAAACACAGCATGCCTTTAGTCCTCCAGGGACTGACTCCCTTGCCATGAGTAGTTAGTTGGCTATAGGGAGCTGCCCTGCTCTCAGAACAGCACCTGGCCAAGGGACCATGATGAACCGCCAGGGCATCCGCCCAGCAGCTGCTGCAAGTACTACAGAACTTTTCCACTGCTTAATGGTTGTTGCTTTTCACATTTTTGATGTGGATCCAGGGAACCCTCCACAGCATTTCAGCTCCTGGCTGTTCACRCCTGGTTCCTCAGGTCATGTACAACAAAATCCTGCTTGTGGCATGACACTTATCACGTCCTCTTCCCCTAGCCCCATACTGAATTTATTTCCTCTGATATGGAATATTTCAGGCCTTTGTTTCCTTTGTAGCCAAGTATTTATTCTCAAGAAGTTTGTATTTCTGTATTGGAAGATCCCTTCAAGCCAAATTTAACACTCCAGTAAAAATCCCCTCTACTGATAAGGGAAACAGTATTTAAATGAGAGTCAAAGTCTCAAATAGGAGTTTTATGCATATAAGAAATATAATATAAACACATATCTGATTAGCAGAACAATTAGTACTTAACTGTATCAAGATTCTTAARTGAGCTGTTATCAAAGGTACTTATAATCCTCTGAGTAAAAACTAGCAAAACAGAAAAGCAGCAATATAAAGGTACAACAAAAAAGCAATATTTGTTTCCTTCTTTGGTTTCTTGTTTTTGATTGTACCTTAAACCAGCCCAAGAGATCAAGTTTACAAAAGAGTTTAAATGACTTTTTTTGCTAGGATAAGACATATCTTTTTTACCAGTATAACATAGTGTCTGTGATTTTCATCTGAGTGATTAATGCAAGTCCAGCCTTCAACATTACTGGAAACAATAAATAACATCTTGTGTTCAAACTAATTCTCCTGAAAACAGTCAGTGAAACTGRAGTGCTTATCTCCAGAGATTTTCCAGCCTTGGTGCGTGATAAACATAAAATAAACTTTGGGGGATGAAAATGCAGGCATGAACTCACAGTTCTCTAGTTCCTCTATCCCTTATCCATTCAAGAGCTTTAACAGCCTCCACATATGAAGAGAGATTATATAGAGAGAAGCAGAAATGAGCAAATAAAGCTGCATTACTTGTTTCTTTAGAAAATAATCTTGGACAAASAAGACAGAGTCTCACTTCATATTAACATTTCTCCTACACTGCCCTGGCAGTCTAAATAGTCCTTAATGCCCGAATTCACCTCCTTGAGTGCAGTGGTATAACTAGTACAACTGCATTAAAAATGCACCATGTCATCTACACAATCCTCATCCAAATCCTAGTTAAGTGCTAAGATACCTTGTTTCTATCCTAAAACAACAGTACTAACAGCATATTCCTCAGCCTGTTTGTAGGAAATTTTCAAGGTTTAAAAAGCAAACATGAGCATGCTCTAAAGGGACGTGCCCATATTTGCATGCTTTCCTGCCTCATGAAACCAAAATCATCAGTTTAACACATCTGTCAGATATACGAAGATCAAAGACACTTCTGAGATAAAAACACAAACACAATTAGAAAGGCTGGAAGGTGTAAAATGCTCTAGAAAAGGGAAAATTTGGAGGAAGAACTTGTAGAACCCACTGGAAACCGTGTGGGGAAGTCAGCCTCCCACGTTCCTTTTGGGGAAGCCAGATAATTGTAGACTGTAGATGTATTTGACAGAAAACCCCAGACCAGGGATGATTAAGTTCTTCAGGCCTCTCATCAAGAACACATGGATCCAATTGACAGACCACTGCTTTGGCTGGGGGTGAATAGATGTCTCCTCAGGGAGAGGCCTGAGGCCTGGCAGCATCAGGCAACAGGAGATGGCAGGGAACAGACAGAAATTSGTTTTGCTTTTGGCAAAAACCCCTCATATGTTTTTCCTCTGTGAACACATAGCAAGCTTGTCTCTGGTCCAGGGCTTTGATGGGAAATCCTTGGGAAGAGGCAGAGGCTGTATAGGAAGCACAAGGCCTACGCTTGCTGCTAGGCGACTTTTGGTTAGTGGTGCCCTGCTTTCTCATCCTCAGAAGCTCAGGTTCACACATTCCACAGGAACCCCACATGATGAATAGAGATATCCAGATGGCACTGATGACATCTACTTATATCTGACAATCTTGCACTCGACTGGAGGTAAAGCCTGACCGAACCCAGGGTGTCTCAGACCAAAGGCCCTGGTGCCTCTTCATTCTCCTCACCAGTGCCTCCTGCAGTAACTATATTACCTCAGATTTTCCGTTCTCCTGGATGTCCTAGGTCTGATAGAAGAGTGTTGATTACACATAACAGAGGAAGAAGTTATACTAGTTTGAAATGCCTCGCTAGTTGGAAAGTTCATCCAACTCCTGAAATCAGAAGATAGATTTCACTGACATCAGTAAGAACTGGATCAGACTTCTCCAGAGGAAGAAGCACATACCTTCTGCATCCTGAGATATAGGCTGGGAGATGATACCTCACAACATGCTTATTTTAAATGGCTTTAAATGATTTCCACCTCCTTTTCTCCCTCTTTTTGGGTTTCTATTTCCTTTTCTGGAATCATTGCCATAACACAGACCAAAAAGCCACAAGCTGTAGACAGGACTTTATCAGCAAGTCCAAGCAATAACAACACATTTATTTTTCCCATGGTGGTTTTGTTCACAACCAGAACTCTTCTGTTCATAGGACTTGAATGCTTTGATTATAGAGAAATCATCTCCAGCAAAGATTATTCTTTGGCTGGAAAAAAAGCAATGAACTGCTTTCAGAAAGCTTCTACAGAAATCACATGATTCTGCAGAACACCCAGTAGTGAGCCAGACATTTAAAGGAAAAAATTTCAGCAATGGCAAGGTTATCTATACACTGCAGAAAAGCAAGGCAAAGCAGCTGCCAACTTAATGCTCCAGTCCAGCTGCAAGATCTTTGCACCCTTTCGATACTTCTACAAGTAGATTACAGCAAGAACAAACCATTTGCCTTCTCTCATCTCCTTCAGAGCTAAAAGACTAATGGGCTTCTAAATGGCCCTTGGTTTGCCTGATAACGTCCTCTTTCAGGAGGCAGTGGGAAAGTGTTTTCTTGTTTCTCATCCATGAAAAGAGCCCAACAGGTGCTCTGTTTTCTTCCTGGAGTCCTTAAAAACTTTTTTTAGTAGCTTTTTTTAGTAGCACTTTTTTTAGTGCTTGCTAACACTTGGCAGCATCCTGCTGATATGGCCAGATAATCGCTTATCATGTCAACTGGAAGAAACTCTACCTTTATCTTGTTCTTTCCCATTCTGTTCACAGACATATGTCTCCTTCACAGCACATTGGTTAGGTCAGCAGTGAGGGTCCATATCTAGAGTGCTTAGGTCCTACCAGTATACTTTTGAATAAGACTGCTAGCTTAGTTTAGGCTCCCAGCTGGCAGTGACGCTAGTAATGGGACTGCAAAGTACAAAGCCTTCAGTCAGAGACTTGCAAATTCTTCATTCCCAAGAATGTCAAATCCCAGGAAACAGTGGCTTGATGACATAATCACAGCAAGTAAACTTGGTCCCTTGTGTACAGGACTTAGCAAATTCCTTCCGATCAGATCATTAAATGCCTATTCCTTTTCTTAAGGTATTTTCCTGGAGGGAGCAGAAAAGGAGCTCTGCACCCTTGTGAAACCACCACTTTGCAGCTCAGTTCCAGCTTCATTTAAAATACATGCTTCATTTCCACCAAAACATATGGAGCCAAAGCACCAGGTTTTCTGTTCTTTGCTGAATTCTGGGCTTAAAAGAAAGGCAGGTACTCTTGGTGAGCAAAAAGTCTTTCATCCTACTGAATCATCTTCAATCCAGCTAACCCACGTTAKCCAGGGAATAGCAGGCAAGTGGTACAGCGAGACCAACCTACTAGAGCAAGAGTGTTGTTCCTCCAGAGGTGCTAAGTTTAGCCAATACAATAACCCACAGCAGGTACAACCCTTTTCCATCTCATTATMATGACACTACTTTATCTACCTTAAGGCTCTTTATGAGGCAGGAAAACTTGCCCCGTAGGCTTACTCAAACACACAATATTTCAAGCCTGCACAACTGTGTCACATGGAAGGAAGCTGCATCCCACATGTTGTGTTTCTCTGTAACTAGATTTCTCCTTCTTGGAGGCCAGTCAGGAGCATTTGGTATTTCCTCCTCTTCCTGGTGTTGCAGTTTCAGCCCCTGCAGTGGAGGCACCTCTCACTTGGATGTTGCGCCAAAAGCAGTGCCTTCCTGAGGGATCAGGCGCAGTGCTCAGCTGCTGCAAGCTGGTAGTTTATACCAGAAGCGCAAATGCCTGCCATGTTCTTCACAGCTTAACCCAGCCCGGAGCAAGGAAAATATTGATAACCCTACTGACATCTGTGCTCTCGTCACTAGATAGTAACGAGTTGGAGTACCCGCTTCTGGCCAGAGTGATCCCTAATTGTTTCCTTGATTAACCTGGGTAGCTCGCTGCAGTGAGGGACATTTGAAATACATAAAACAAATAYACAGAGCTGGTTTCTTCTGATGTGAATCTGTGGCCTCCCCTTTTGAATACTTTCCATCTATGTAGAGATGGGAGGCAAAGGGAAATAAAAATCCCAACCATAAATGGAAACATTTGCAGGGAATGGGGTAAGATCAGCTGCCAACTTACAGTTACTGCAGTATGACTAAGCAGCAAAAGCAGTACATGATATTGTACTTTCTGTAAGCTGCTGACTTTTCATGTAGACAAAAACCATGCAGCTCCTCTCTACTCCTTCATCATCTTGAACTGTAGCATGTTGATCAGGATCACAGAGACACTGGGAGCTTGTGAGTAAAGAGGAATATTGCTCCTTATATTAGTCTATTGGTGTTCTGCATTCCCAAATTATGATTATCTTGCAAGAAGACGACAGGAGTAATTGCTCAAATTACAAACATTTCTCAGCAATTTCTCTCACTTACTGAGCCCACTCCGAGCCAAAGTGATAGGATGCAAAAAAGAGGGGAGAGGGTCCCTCCTAATTCACTCTTTGTCACCTTTGTGCCTTTTGTGGCTGCAGAACACTTTCCTCCAAAATTATGATTAGCCCAAAGACCTGAAGTGAAGCAAAGCAGATGGCCTGCCTGAAACAGGGATCAGCTACTCTTGGCTTACGCACTGATACAAGGCAGCAAATAAAATTCATGTCTTGTAGGAATAGCTTTAGTTGGAATTCTTCCATGCATGGAAGCAAACAACATGATAAGGTATAATATGTAGGAATGCTCTGTTTCATATTGTCACTTGGTTCTCCTTGTCTTACATTTCATTTTCTGAAAAATCAGCTTCTTTGGAAGAGCTACACAAAGTCTTGACTTATTTATACCCATCCAGAACACTGCTGCAGTGAATTTGACACTGTGGCTTTGCTACCTCTTTTCTTGCATTTTGCCCCTGATCTTCACCCTCTATTTACTTTCCTTCCACAGTGCTTCTCCACCTTATTCCTTTATATATTCTGTTCTTATCACTGCAGAGAGGTTGCTTCACGTAGTCCAGCCTCTATTACATACCTGTCAGATTTTGAGACGCTCCCTTTTGTTCCACAGGTATGCTATAGGAAATACTACCACAAGGGGTACCACAGAGTTGATATCTATCTCATGACATAGGTGTAATTCTGGCAGTAAACAATCCAGGTTTGGAATGATGTTGAACAAAAATGTACAGATAGAAAAACAGTGGGCAAATCAAGTGGTTAGGATATCCTATTAAAATAACTTGTTTACTACATTCTTCATAATACACCAATAAAAATAATTTGGCACTTACTGAATAATTTTGTTTACATATGGAATTAAAAAATACTTTCTGTTTTAATACAAAATTCCTGGAAAAGATGCCCAATGTAACACATGCTATTAATTAATGCAACACATAAATCCTTTCAGTGGATAACAAATATCTGCTAGGTTAAGATCAATAAAAAAATCTCTAGTGTTTGTGGATCAGCTGAGCATTTGTAAATCCAATTTCACAACTTAACAGTAAGCATGTGCTTTTAATTTGGCTATCAAAATCCAGAGTGCAAGAAAGTGGAGACACAGCAGTTGTAGGCTCAATTTATCTATCTGTGCTCATGGGAAGTCCAGCCATAACACAAAAATACAGAGTAATATGCTACAGAAGCTGAAGAGTAGTATCTGCTTGTGGGATCGTGTCTGCAATCAGGCTTTGCACTTTTGAAATGGCCCATTTCTCTCTGCTAATTACAAAGGAGGCTGTGGAGACCTTGTAGTGACTGATTTGTCCCCCTCTAGCATGCTGGATAAGTTTCCAGTTAAATGGCATTTCTGGAGCAACATTCTTATCCCTGTGATGAAGGGCTCTTAAAGAATCAGCTTACACTAAGGTGTCATTGAAGACAGGAGCTAGAGGAGATGAATCCAACTGCAAATGACTATAAATGGTGAAGGCACCTGCCCTGGCAGTGATGTACAGCATCTAGCCAGTATGAACATCTCAGCAAGGCATTGCCAAGCTCCTGCACGGTGCACAGAGGACAAATTAGATCCAGCCATCAGAAAACATTAAGCTAGACACATCTCTGAACAGGACCCTGACTTTGTTATGCATCACTGCCTCTGCCCTACGTCACCTACTGCTCAGGATTTTTTTTCCCATTTTTTTCCACAAGAGGGAAAGGTTCACTCCCCATCTCTCCCATAGCCTTGAAGCACAGCCTCAAACAAACTCTATTTCTTTGTTCTGCAATCCCCTACCTACGCAAGACAGTACATAGTAATTTTGCAGCTTTTTTTTTTTTTTTCTCTCCATATGCAGAAACCCACCAACCATCAGAAGCAATAGAAGCAATAGAAGCATCAGAAGCAATGGCATTATATAGCCATCTTTTTTTAAGCACATTGCTTTCAATATCCTCTGGAATTGAATAGACACCATGTACAATGTGATTCAAAACCTGATTTTCTCATTTTAAAGCAGGAATTGGGTAACATCTCCCTGACCCCACGGTACAGTCTTAAGCTTTGAAGCTTCTGCCACGGTTGTTTCTGCCCCTATTATGCAGCCCATACACTAGTATATTATAATTTTTCATACAAGATCGCTTTCTGTTTTAATTCCCTTCCCTAGTCCAGAGAGGATATGGAGAAGCTGTCTAGTTAGCACGATTCCTGCCACAGAGGCTCTAGTAAAAACTCAAGGGCAATGTATTTACCAGCTAGAATGAGTCTATCAGAGCAACCAGCCAGCAGTGCCATAAACCGGGAAGCTTGTTTCTACTGCASCATGCCAAATAGCACAGCCTATACATATATATATATGGCAATGCCTATATTTTGTGTAAAGGACACAAAACTCTTCAGTTTGCTCCTCACTTGCTCAGCATATATCCAAACGGTGTTTCGTGGCCACACCTTGCCTTGCCACATCCATGAGGGGTGTTCCAGACCCAACATACCTAAAGCATTTTAAGCCCAAGGGATCCTGAATTTTCAGAAAAAGCCCAAATCCTCACGCAGTTGTGGGGAGTGGAACAGTACCAGCTGGGCTTGATGGCACTAAATTCTCTGACCTCACATGCTTGCAAATGAACCAGCAGGATAGCTAGCATGGCAAGTGGGATAGCACGGGCCAGACCAGTGCTGGAACTGGACCCTGAGGCTCCCAGCCAAATCACACAAACTCCTGTTAATCRTCCATCTCTGCTAAACAAAAAACTCTTCCTGCTTTCCCTCAGGGCTTCTTTAAGAAAGKGTGCAACTTACACATAACCTCCAGGTACATACAGAGCTCTGGAGCACACAAGGCCTCCAAACAATACTAACCACATTATGCACAGACACCTGCACCAGCAAAGTGCAAAAAAAAAGTCCTCCTAGGGCCTATAGGATACCAAAATAGGTAAGGACTGGTAAGAATATCAAAGAAATTAGGTAGGAGTAGTCTGCAGCCTACCTTGCTTTGCATTAGGATCTCTGTCCTTGTTCTCAAGGCTGATGAAATCAGCAGCAATTTCCTGTGTAAGATCTCCTGCTGCCATTAACTCTCTGCAGCTGGAGGGTAATTTGTAGAAGGGGCCAGTCATTTCATTTCATTAAGCGATGCTCAAAGCTCATGCATTTGAGAGGCAAGAGGGAAAGGAAATGGGTTATCCTGGGTATAAGGCATGTGCAGCACTGAGCAGGAGTTGTTCAGTCAAATATACTACTTGGTTTGCGATTTTGCATAGTAAATGCAAATGCAGTTATCAGTAAATGCAGAAATTGCAGTCTGCTGAAATTGCAGAACATCACTGTGTCCTGTGAGATGGAGTTAAGTCAGCAGACCAGGATGTTCTTAGGAAGGCTGGTTTTGAATGCAATAAGCTGCCACATGTTCTCATTTCCTCTAAATGCCAGACACTTTTTGACACACTTTTCAGAGAGGCTGCAGACTTCCAGATGGGATTCATCCAGCGGCTGTCAGCTGTCTCTTGTTAAATACGTGCCCAGCACTCCCACACTAGGCCTTCAGAAGCTGAGGAATGGCAGTCTGCTGCAAATGGCCTGATCTTTGTCTGGGGTAGGCCTGCCCTAGAAAATCAGAAAAGCAACATGCTGTTTTTACAGGCTGCCCTTGGAAAAAATCTCAAGTACTTTAGATCCCATAGAAAATGCCATATGTAATTGTGTTTAGCTCTTGCATTAACCATTGTCTAATTTTAGATGAAAGATAATTTTATAGACAGGGATAATATCAGAAATCCAAAATTCTCAGAAATGCACAGGGTCAAGCCCTTCAGTCTGTATAGAAATAACCATAATTCAGATGAAAGAGCAGCTGCRTTGATGCTGTATGAGGGCTTGGGATCTTTAGCACAAGAGAGAGATTTCCAGGGATTTCAGAAGCATTTTGAGCTAATGTCCATGTTTATGAAGGCCTGAGCTGCTTTCTAGAACTGAGCCAGGAAAGAAACATGGGCCAGGATCTGGCAGAGATGTTTTCTCCAAACTTAGGAGAAACTGTGAGTTCTAGGTATTGAACTTGCRCTCTCATTCTTGCACTAGTTGCCTTCTCTTAAGCCAGGAAAACAATTCCTRTTAAAAATGGGGCACTCCAGTCCTGTGGGGCACCAATCCTGACTGCAGCCTRTCCCACCACAACCTCTCCCCATCTCATTTGTCAGGCCAGGACAGACACACTAAATRGGGTGAGGCACTTGATCTCTGATTTGGCTTGCTTCAATCTGACTGCTAGAAATCAGGGAATGCATTTGTGCAACTGCAGAAATTCTTGTCTGGTTTATAGCAGCATCTGGGGTTTGAGGCTCTAGTGGGAGTTAATCCCTCAATTTTATCACAGGAATAGCTTGTTTCTGGAAAGTTAAAGAAACTTCAAAGAGCCATTAACCCCACATATCAGGCAAGGAAGGATTAACAACAACAACAAACTATATGAAATAAATTTCTGCTTTGGGTCTTCTTTATTTGAGTTGCCATGGCTCCTGGAGGAATCAGACTATAAATTGAAGTGATCATGAAAGCCAGGTCCTGGTAGGCGCCTGTAATTGCAAGAAGGCTCTGGGGGCTCTCACATGCCAGTGTAAAAGCTGTTTTAGGTATGTATATTTTGCTCCATATCATGCAGAGTTCCTCCTCTTTGCAGGGGCTTTGGGCCGCTGGCAGCAATGCGCCGTGACGCAGCAGCCTTTGGTCTTTTCCCCATGAGACACAGATGCTGCACAAGACCCCTGCCTTGATGGGCASAAGAGTAGGGAGACACTCATAATTGGAAAGCTGAAACATCAGTCTGGCAATTTTTGAAATTATCTAAGTGGGAACACGAAGTCCATTGCAAGTGCTTGTGTTTCATCCCTGGCTTTTGCACTCTCCCATCCCTGTGTGTGTGCAGCAGATGGATACAGCTGCACATCTCAGGTCATATTCCTGCTCATGTCCATGTGTGGAGCAAACCACAGGGTTTGGCAAACTGGTTCTCTTCTTCTGGACTGTATTCTGGGGAAGGCTGACATTAATTTGCTTTTCCCGAGAATATCCTCTGATCCTTGCCCCTGCCGCTGGGAGCACTGCTAGGCCTGCATTTTCAGGATGCGAGGTCAGATTTCGACTTTCARTTTAGGAAATCATCTGTTCCTGGATGATATAAACTAGCTATTGAAGACATCTTATTGAGCATATTCTGCTAATCCACATGTGAAGCAGAGATGGCTTCGCATTGCTTGATTGTCAGTTGTTTCAAAGCTGCCTTTACACAGATGATATGTGCTTTAATCCCTTTCTAGTCTCTAGGACAACTCTGCAAAACAAACATGTCAAGATGCTCACTCTTCCTTGCCAAAAGTACAATTTAGCCTTGTTAAACTCTGTGTCTAACATTGCAGGGTCCAGAAAGGCTTTTTGCTATAGGACAAAACCTTAGAGGGAGTCAGGTGCATGTGGAAAATCGATCACTGCTGACAAACATTCACAGGCTAACAGATTTGCTAGGGATGGAGCTTTATGGGCAAGACCTCAAAATTAAATAATCCTTGTGCAACTAACCTGTGTGCAAGAAAATAAAGTGTGATCAAGCAGACTTGAAAAAAAACAAACTCAAGCAGGTCCAGGAACAAGGAGCAAGGACACCCATCAAACTCCTTCTTGATTCAAAGTAGTTTTTCAGGTTGCTCTTATATTRACGAGGTCTGTTGTGAGGAACCTCATAAATAACGTGGCTGGAAACARTCCTCTAGCCTTTTTTGCTATATTTTGAGTGCTCTGGCACCACGGAAGAGAAGCAGGTGTTTGRGTTGCAAAAGGAAAACAGGTGGCAAAGGGACAACAGACAAATAACTCTGCAAGAACAGGAAGAATTTGATTTCTGTTCACCGCGTAAAGGACAAGGAGTAACAGACAGCTCACATAAGAAAAGGGCTCCATAAGAAAGAGGGCTCCAAAAATTTCTTTGATACTTTCTCCTACTGAGAAAATCTTATACAAATGCCCAGATATTTCTACCTTGTGTTCCCCAAGAGAGGCTGCAAAGATGAAGGGACTTTGTTCTCTCTTTCTTCAAAATACTCCTACCTGTCCTGACTCCAAACACTCACCTCCAACAGTCCCACCTCAGGTAATATGGTAACGTAAACAAGCTAAACTTTGGATTATTTACACTCTTAGAAGATCTATTATTGGGAATCCAGAAACCTCTTCTATCAGACGCTGCCTAGTAATCAGAGGGCTGCATGTAAAATGAATCAATATTTTTGAAGCTGGGATTTTTTTTTTTTGGAAAGCCTCATCTCACAAGACAAATTCAGTACTTTGACTCATTGTGCCAACCCAAGACAAAAAAAACAAACGTTAACATGATGAAATTTCCTGCAGGTTGGAAGCTCCTCTTGGCATCACYTCACCAGCCTGAATATCATAGCACAGTAGCCCAGCAGTGAGACAAACAGAAAACATAAAAAGTTGCTGCGCAACTGGCTGAGCAGGAAGGAGTCTCTGGGATTAGTGTCTGACGCAAGGAAACACCTTAATCCRAATGCTAATTTTATATTCCAGAAGGACGGAGAAATTGTGGACCTGCAGAGRTCATGATTTTCAAGTCCACTATGCAGAGAGATGACTAAGAAGCCCTACATTATCAAGGGAGAGGGGCTATTAAATTATGCAATGGTGAGATGTCTATAGGACACTTTTGTTATAGCACAAAGAAACTCAGCTATATTCCCAGTTTGACATTAATCCAAAGCAGCTTCCAAAACAGGCTCCAGGACACAGTGTCCTAGGAGCCGAAGGAGCAAGGCAAGGCATGAAAGACATCCTCTTCTCCAGATGTATTTTGGTGARTGCGCATGGGGATATACGACATTTTCTTATTTCAAGAAATAGTTCATCTCCCCAGACTTTTGGAATGACCCAAAATTAAATGTTAAAACCAAAAGGTATCCTCTGGCAGAAAAAAAAAAGCATTTCCCCTACTCTTCTCCAGAAGCATGAGGTTAGCAGTGGGATGTGGCTTCATGGCCTCCATCTTCTGCTATTTAATTCATTCTCTTTTTAATATTATTATCAAGAGATTATTATCAAGAGGGTCCCCAGCTGTGTTTTCATTTGGTTCAGCAACTTGGATGTTAAACTAACATTTTTTACAAGGATGACAAAGATGAAAAGTGTTTCCTGTTAGTGTCTGTAACAACGAACAGGACCAGGAATTTTGCTCTATTGGGACCGTGAGCAGGTGAAACTACTGCAGTAATATTTTATTGGGATAAATTTTTCCATTACTTCTCAGTCCTCACCGGAAAGGCCATGTAATCGTCTCAATATGCCTTGTAGAGGGGTTTAAATGCACTCATGTCTCTGGGAATCTCTCTCTGGGGCTCCCATGTGAGGTAGAACGCAAGGTCACTTGCTCTCCTCTGCTCTGATCAGAGATTTTTTGTGTCCTGATGCAATTACAGGAGTGATAAAACCAAAGATAAACCCACTGACATTGCTTCTCACACAAAATAATGCCATGGCATCCTTATGAGAACTTTTCATATTTTCTACATGGCTCTAGCTTAACCTGGAATGGGGATGGCCCATTGGTTGGTCGCACTCCTTTTCTAGGCCCTGACACTGCTCTTGACGCTCAGATTTTATGCCCATCTTGGTAGACTGAAGAGTTAGCAGGTAAATGAAAATGAGGAATTTCACACCAAGTGGCAGCCAAGAATGGGCATTAAACAGAACTGATTCAGAAGCTTGCTCACAGCAGTTAACTTCTCCAGAATTAGTTGCCTTAATGGCCTCCTTCTGCCAGGCTTTGTTTGGTTAGTGAACTAATCCTCCTCACTTCCAAGCAAAAAAGCCACGCGCTTAAGAACCAGTATTTAAACAAAACAGAAAAGCAAAAAAAAATGGAAAATAAACAGCATCAATTACTCATTTCAAAAATATATCAACAGTCCTTTGCAGTCATCTTTTAACTTCTGGGTGAGCCAACTGCTGGGCCAGCTGGCTGCAGCTTCCCTCCTGTCATATACCCCTCAAGAGCTTCTTGTTGTCACTGTGTCCAAGAGCCCTGCCAGAGACCTGCTGAGGAGCRTACCAGGGACCTTCCTTTCTGCAGCAGAGCTGGGAATACAGGCGTTGTAGATCCAGCATGATCTCTTGSCTGGTAGGAAGGCATATTTTGAGGAGCAGGGCCCTGAATGAACATGCGTGATGCATGCACAATTTGGTCATGTGCCAGCAAAGAAGACTCCTTATTCATAGATCCAATAACTCACTGTTTGTCTAATTGATGTCTAGTCAGCTTAATCAAAATCCAATGATCAGCTGCTTTACTCTTGTTATAATCCAGACTGCCTCGTTTTGGGTGGGAATTGACAATAACCAGAAGTGCTGTATGCAAACCTCCCGGAGTTATGCCATCTTCTCTTACCCTGCCCAATGTGCTTGGTTATGGGGAGTCATAAGCATCGTAAGCTATTTTGGGGGATCATAATYAGGGTTTTTTTTTCTTCCTCCTTGGTCTTAGATTTGCTCAGAATTCCTTTTTCATTTCACATCCATAATTTTAATGGGTTATGGTCTTTTCTCTGCTGTTCCCCACAAACTTAGATACATGGTGATTCCTTCTCCATATATGGCATTTCTCATAAGGCAGAGGACCATGCAGTTGCACAAAACAAAGCATAAACATGAACAAAAATAAATTCAGTCAAAAAACACAGGATAGGCAACAGGCATTTGAACATCAGTGGATTTGCTGTTCAGCTGGGACAAGGGTCCTGTGCTCCCTGGGCAAACTGCAGACAYGGCAAAAGTTTCTTAAGTAACTTTGTATACACAATTAAGAATCAGGCTACAGCAGCTGGTTATTATAGCGCTTGAGGCCCATCACTGGCTTTGTGAACACCCGTTTGGCTGTGAGAAGAGTTGCCATGAGAGGTCTGTGAAATTAGGCTAAATTACTAGCCTGAGAGCAGCCAGCAAACAAGCAGACAAACCCACAGAAGCGAAGGAGCAGACAAACCCACAGAGAAGATGCATGAAGAGCAGCGAATAAAAAACCTCATGCAAAGAATCACGCAGACCTTAGAAACGGGGGCCTTTTTGTGTTGCCAGAAGTCACACACTTCCAGCCTCTCCCATCCTGAGAGCTGCCATTCCCTCCTTCCCTGCATCACACGGCTCAGGCTCCTACCTCTGCAGTGTCCTTGCTGCTCTTCCTCTTTACACCCCCAGTGCAATGCTGCCTGAGTCCTGGAGCTCACATCTTCTCCTGAGGCTCTGCACRGGGCAAGATCAGTGATGTGCTGGTGGAGTTGCAGGATGTCACCACCATTCCCTGACCCAGAGGTAGCATCCGCGACATTACAGCATATTCCTGTCTGTGCTGGGAGCACTGCAGACCCAAGCATGCATTGACAGAGCACAGTGAAGTGACTTAGACCTCAGGACTGGCTATTTAGCCATGCCCTGGTGCTAGAGAGGTTATCCTTGGGGGAATAGCTATTCCGAGATAGAATTCGGCGTAAGCTGCAGCTGAGAGGAGGCTGCATTGGCCAGACTAGGACACATTCTGCAAGGTAAACAAGGAGAGACAAGATGGACTTAAAACCTCCCAGCATTTGATGGGGAATGGGTTAAAGTTGTCTTATTTTGGCAGCTGGGGCTGGACACAACCCTGCCCAGGTCCTGCGATATGCTATGGTATGGTATRTGATATGGTGGTTCAGGGCAAAGCCTCCTGCCATACCTGGTGTCCCCGGAGAAGCAATGACCAGGGCACTCAGCTGATTAAAAGATCTGTCCTAGGGCAAAACTAGAAAGCTAAGGAGGTCTGGGCAGCGACTAACAGTGCCAGCAAACTGAAGTAGCTCAGCAACTTGGGGCTTCCAAAGAGCAAGCAGCCCAATATCCTCACTGGGCAGGATATTTCTCTCTTGCTCTCCTCACTTATGTCACTTTGCTCTGTCTATTAGGACTTTAGTCCTACAGTGCTGCATTATTGCCTGTTGCATTATTATTTTTTGCATTGCTCATAGGGTATGTGTTCAAGGAGTCCCACCTCACCAGCAGGGCAGCAACAGTGGAACTCACCTTCCCTATCATCTTTCTGTGAAGGGCTGTGAATCAGCACAGCCTCAAAAGAGGAGATTTGAGTCAGAGGAAAACACAGAAATATGGCCCAAATCCTGTCATTGTTACATAAATCCCCTTGCTGAACATCTGGAGAGCATCTGAAGTTTAACAAAGCAGACCCGCAGGCAGAGACATTTTTGACCCTCCCTGTAATGGAAGCATAAAAATCGAGACTGAAACAACAGAGGCAAATGTAGCTAGAAATGGAAGACAAAATGGGTCCAGCATATAGGGGTTGACTTTGGCCCAGCCACTCGGCAATGACTGCTGTGATCCTGCCTGGACAGCACACAGATGTGGGGAGAGACAAGTAACGTATRTAAAAACAAAGCATCAGATACCGCTGAAAAGTCCCTGCTGGTCCCTGTTTTCTGAGAAAGGACGTGATGAAACATGGGTTCTTTTAGATGCTGGTTCCTCTGGACAAACCGGAGCCTAAAGGGAATATTTTGATTTTTTTTTACTTGGGTGGCAACTGAGGAACACTTCAAACACTTCACAGTTTTTGCTGAGTTTGCTTCAGCATTTCAGTAGGAGGGAAAAAGAATTAAGGACATGGTTAGATTAAAAAAAAAAAGGCGCAAGGGAGCAAGAAAAATCCATCCTTTCACCCACATTTTTAGCTTAAATCAGAAAAAAAAAGTTGCAACCCAGCCAAATGTAAGAGAAAGCTTTCCACACTTTTTTTTCTAGGTGCCTTTTACCTTCCCTTTTTTTTTCTCTTAGGGGCACAACACGTAGCTAGAAGCAAAACAACCATTTCTTCCTCTCTTCCAAGCATTTCTGCAGCAAATAYAGGGTGGCTTCTGCGTGCGTGCTCAGCACAGGGGCCTGGATAACGCATGCTCCCCTGGGGAGGGGARAAGGGAGACACGTCTCAATGGGAAAATAAATAAATAAAAATCAATCTTCCTAAGTCCTTGGGGAGACATTAAGCAGCTCCCCGCCTGTGACAGATGCAGGCAGCCCCCTGGTCCCCCTGCTTGCAGCTGACAGTGACTCAGCAAAGGAGCAGACCGAGAGCAAAGCGGCCGAGCCCGGAGGAAGGGAGAAACAAAGAACATTTGGTTTCTATTACAGAGAAGTGGACCAAGACAGGCCAACATCTCCAGGAAGAAGCCCAGGGTGTCAGACCTTTCCAAACCGCCTCCCCGTACTGGCGAGAGAGGAAATTACTGCATCACGAAGGGCTGCTTGCTCCCACTCGCCCTGGCTGCCTCTGCGGGCCTTCATCCCCGAGGAAGGATGCATGCGTTTCCCCTGCAGCTGGCCCCTCTCACACATTTGTGCTAACRCAGCTTTTCTTTCACAGGGAAGCTTTACTGCAGCCGCTCCAGCCTGCTCCCTTAGCAGCCTTTGGAGAAACCTCTGGATAAAGCGCTCAGTACCAGCCTGGCGCAGGCCGCAAAGCTCTAGCCTAAGGAACGCTGCCTTTTGCAAGCAAGTCACATGGGGACCATCTTCTTCATCCTCACAGAGCGTTGTGTGCCAGGAATCATAAAGGAAGGGCTCCAGCTGGAAGCAGAGGGAGCTCTCCCTCAGGGAGGCCTGGGGGTGATGCTCATGGCTAGGGCAACAACTGTCTCCACCTGGGAGCACCCAGCTGCTACTGCCTCCCTAAAGAAGTGAGCGGCTGCAGGAGGAGCCACATCCAGGTGAGGCACCCATGGACCTCCCTGCATGGCTTTGTCAGTTCATATGGGTGATGAGCTGTTCTCTCAGCCCTTGACTCTCACCTCGTGATTTCTGGAGAGATAAAATCCCATTTCAGGTCTTCCTTCCAGATCCAGCTGCTTCCAACATCTCGCTGAGACAAAGCACTGTGTGCAGCTGGGCAGAGCTGATGCTTTCCACTGCAGCCCTCCCTCCTCTGCTGCTCCTCACTGGGGCAGACACCAAACAAGCTGGTTGCTTTTCCACATGCTGCTCATAAACATAACTCTGCTCAAGCACTTGGCTCTGGTGCCTGCCTCGCAAATCCTGTCCCTGCCCACCCATCTCTTCACAGTGACCCAAGGGGACTAGGTGCTGTGCAAATGCAAGATCTCCGGGTGACTAGCAACTCTCCAGTCTGGCTAGCAAAGCCCGTGACGGCCTGGAGACACCACCAGGCCCTCCAGTGCCCGGCTGGCCAGCAGTAGGTGTGTAACCCAGTGGCTTGTATGGATCATGTTCCTTTCCCCTAATGGATGACTCACACGGACGATTGCAGTGGCCCGTTAAGAAATACTGCTTGAGCTGGAACAGCAGCAGACTATTACATACAGACATGAAGGCATTCTTTCCTAACTTTCTGTTGAGAGGGCAGCGGGCCATCTGACAGTGATGTGTCCTCTGGTGAGAGGGCAGCACACAAGCTGCAGCCACTTGTACAGCCTCGGTAACAGTGCTCCTCAGAGCTCCCAGCTGTAAAATGGCCCTGACCTTGTAGAACTTCCCAGGAACCCATAGTTCTCAATGGAGATGCTTGACCTGGGAGCGACTATGACTAAAGGGAGAGGATGATAAAAGGCAATGCAAAAAAAAAGCATGTCTTTCTACTACCAGACATGACACAAATGCAGGACCATCTGCAGGAAGGCAAGCATGGTTTTACGCTTCCACAACAAAAGGTTGCAATGAGCATCTGGGTCCTACAGAAATGGCATGCAACATTGCCCAAAGAAAGACACCCTTTTGAATTGTTTTAGGAAGATACACACGGGCATATGGGAGTGATATGTTTGCAGAAGAGAAGTTTGAAACAACTTTAAAATTATAACATTTTAGTTAACCTTTTTATGTTCCCTCTTTCTCCTTTTAATCCTATCATTTCCATCAGGGCTTACATGTCTCAAAGCAGGCAACTGAAATCAGCAGTTGCCTAAAGCCTTAGATCTGTACTGTCCATCTGTAAAATGAGTAGGTCTTCTGCATCTGATGTCCTGCTGGGAGGAAAAAAGAAAAGTATTTGGAGAGTGCTCAGCCTGGCAAAGGTGGATGAAGAATTTCACCAGCTCTCCCTCCAGAGCAGGGTCCTTGGCTACCCAGGAAAGGAGGTACTAAAGCCCAGACACTGAATATAYGCAGCAAGCAAATGCTCTCCATGTAGAGATCATCACCTTTCTGCAGGACTGAATGTGGTCTGGTTTCTGGAAACAACTGTGCATAATTGCATAAAGACCATACTGTGACATATCACATCATAACTGAAAGGAAAACAAAAGCTGTAGAACATTTCCTATTTTATGAGCACTCAGTGTTCTTTGCATCTAGTTTTTTAATGCAGTATTGACTAGACTTCTTAAATCCACAGCATTCGATAGTGACTAATAGCTTTATGATGGGGGAAAAAAAAGGAAAATTTACTTTAAAAAAGAAACACATACATACAAAGTCTGGCTGAAGTTCTTCTGATTCCAGAGGTCTGTATTTCACAGCATAGATTTTAAAGCATACTGGGCTTCTGCTATTCAAGACAGACAAAGTTCCAACAAGACTGTGGAAAACAATTTATTTGTCAAATATCTGAAATGGACAATTTTAGCAAAACATACGCATAAAATAAAACTAGAGTTGGATTTTTGGATACAGAGTAAAGAGTTTGGATGTTGATACCTGGTAATCACTGTGGTTTTCTTAGAAGCGCATGGATTTGTAGCAAGAGCACCACTGGAAGCACTGAACAAAAATCTTGCCCAGCCAAATCCCGCATTTAGTGCGGTCTTGGAAATCACCGTGTAAACACCAAGGGCCCACTTCACCCATGTAGTGATAGCACCTTTGTCAGTATATCTGGAGAGTGTGATTCAAAGCCCCTGGTAGAGAATGGCTGTCTTTCCCTTGACTTGGCTGAACTGCTGATTAGGCCCTCCTTCAATATATAAGTACAGTTAGTGCATATCCCTAGGGACCAGGAGCCTGATTCCTCCCTGCTCCTGTGGACTCTGCCCACAGAATACACTGGGAATGAGACAGCTTGGTGCTTTTGGAGAAAAAAAAATCCACTAGCTGGGCTCAGAAAGATTTTCCAAAAATGGAGTTTGGGCCATAAAAAAAGTCATCAGGTCATTTGTGAGGTTCCTGGTTTCACTATAGGACCATGAGATTACTTTTGTGAAGGAGTGCAGTTACACAGCTTCTTCCCTTGTTTTCCCCACGTCCGAAGGCAATATTCTGTCTTTCCTTTGGTCGGTGTCCAGCCCCTCTGCTCCAGAAGAGAGCATCAGCAATGAAATACGTTCCACCACCCACCTCCACCCCATCCCTGGGAAGTCAGGGCCCAGTCCCACAACACTGAAGACCTAAGAGACTTTCCACCCATGTCTAGTGTGCAGGTAGTTTAGGTGATGAAGTCCAATTCTCCCTCACCAGCAAGGCAGATCCAACTCAAACTTGCCAGCAGAGACAACRATCCCCTCTCAAAGCTTGCTGAAGTGTCAGAAGCTTCTCTTGAAACACAGTGTTGGGTTAGGACYGTTGTGAGCCAGGCAAGCGCTCAGCTGAAGGTTGAGGAAATGAAAAACGGTATCTGAAATAGCATAATCAACCTTGCAAGACCTGGCAAGTACTTTAGTGGTATGAAATTCCTCATCCTGATTCTTTCTTGGCAAAACTGGTGGAATGAGAGTGTTTCTGTTGTTCTGGAGGCTTTATTGCTAGGTGTTCTTGTGTTTGCCTGCTAGGGGCAGGGGGAGAGGAGGGAAGGAAGTCAGAGGAAAGATTTGGGGGCCAAGAGGGTAGAGGTATAGAGGAAAAAGCTGGGAGGACAAAGGAAAAAGGACTGTGCACAGACAGACTGTGGCACTATGGCTATCTGTATAGACACAAGTTTCTCAGGTTGATCAAGAATACTGTTAATTTTTTTTTTTTGGCTTGTTTTTCATTTTTAGGGAAGATGGAAGCAGGCACAGCTCTGGCAGAAACCCACCTAGCTGCTCAGTCAACAGCTATTTTCCTGGAGACAGTTTGGTAGAAGACACCACGCAGCAGAGAGGTATAGTCAGGCACACGGAAGAGGTGGCGCTCCCCATAAACCACGTCATAGTCTGCRCTCTTCCCCGTGACCAGGACACGGATGTTGGGCTCATTGACTTGGCTGCCCACCGCCAACACATAGATTTCAATGCCAGCCTGCTGAGCTTCCTGCACAGCCCTCTCAATGGCCCTCGTGGTGATTCCCTGGGAGTTGCCATCAGAAAACACCAGCACCCTCTTCTTTGCTCCACCACGGGAGGACCTCTGGTATAGCCCCATGACGTACCGCAGAGCGGCATTGACATCCGTGGCATCGTTAATGAACTCCATGTTGTCAATGGCTTTGGCAATCACCGTGTAGTTGTACTGAAACTGTGCTTCTACCTTCTGCTGGTTCCTGCCACTGTACTGGACCACCGAGACGCGCACGGAGTCGTCGGCGGGCTTGCCTGCCTCCAGGAACCGTTCCGCCAGCCGCTTCACAAACTTCTTGGTGGTCTCAAAGTTCTTGCTCCCGACACTGGTGGAGCTGTCCACCAGGAGGGTGATGTCTGCCGGTCCAGCAAAGGTGACTGCAAGGAGAAAGGGTTGTCATGCTCTTTCCCTGGGCCTTTCCATGTGGAAGGCCTCAGAAGTCACCAGCTGCCTCACAGGTTTCCTGTTTTGGCATGCTTAGAAAATCTAAGTAGAGAGAAAATCTCCACTCTAGGACTACTTATTGCCTCAGTTTCCCCTACGTAACACTATCCTGCACTTCTGTTCTTCCATTTTGACTTAATCTAATTAATTTTTTTCCCCCCTTCTTGAGTTACACTGCTCTTTCTCATCTGGGGACACAAATTCATCTCCTGGGAAGACTTGTTACCATGAAGGGTCTACGGTTTACATTTGCTTTACTTCTGCCTTTCAGGTGTATCTGACTAAACTCCTCCTTGCACTCTCTCTTCAATCTGCTTTTTCAAGCATCCTGTTAGGGTACTGTTTTTCTTGTTTTTCCTTTCCCAGTGTATTCCTGATTCAGTGCTCCAACTACTGCATAGTGACGGATTTCTTGCTGCCTGACTCAGTGAAAATCCATAAGTCAGGACCAAGTCTGGCAAAGCTTTCCTTTCAGAGGTACCAGAAAAGCAAAGTTCAGGCTTTTCTTAGCCCAGTCCCCCAGGTGCTTTGAGCTGACGCACTCAGCCTGCAATAACTGCTCGAGTTTGACCAGGTTAACTTTTCCAGCCCAGGTCTCCATGCTGTGTATTTAARGCCAGAAGCAGGACACAGGAGCCTTCTCGTTGCTTATACCCTTGCCAAAGGTCTCCCAGCTCTACATTCTTACAGATAGACATGTCCCCTGGCCCCACTACAACATCCACAAGCCCTCCTTGTGTTTTATGGCATGCAAAGTGAATACTCACTTGGGCAGGTGTAGTCTGGACATTTCTTCTCTGTTAAAAAGATTAAGAAAAAGAATATATTACTTGCCATGTTCCTTGTTGCCTTCAATTCGATCCCTGGGGCTTCTACAATTTTACAGGGGTGGCAAACAAGACCAGTCTGGGGTCAGGACATCCCATAGTTTCCACTAGTCCTCACACAGGGCTTTCACCCACCTTGGCAGACATATGAGGTGATATTCTGCAAGAAGGTATCATCCAATAGCTCGGCATAGTTGTCCCTCTGAATAGACAGTCCTGGTCTGGTGGGTCTGCTTAAACAAGCAATGTCGTTCAGGTGGTCTGGATTTGGGGGATTCCGGAAAATGTCACCTATCCCAAGGGAAACCACCTGCAGGAAAATTAGAAGAAAAAAAAAGTCCATCCATTACTGGTGTCTAACAAACATGTTCAGTTCACAGATATGGCTGCCCATTGCTTAGGCTGCTTAGAAGCACCAGGTTCTCTCAAACAGGCAGACAGACCAGGTGAGATGGGCACAGCATGACTAAGTTCAACAGCAAACAGCCTTCCAGTCAGTCTCTCACTCTCCATGAGAACACTTGTATTCCTCCCCGGCCTGGCCTTAGGGAGCAGAGATGTGGAGATACCTAGAGAGTTTGCACTGCTCTGGCACGTGGTGCTTCTTGCAGTCGGTCACTCAGGGTGCTTCTCCACACTAGCAGTCTGCCCAGGGCTCCCATGCTCTTACCGGTGTGACATCGCACAGGGAAGAGAGCGGTGTAGGGTCCCGCAGAGTGTCAGAGCGTCCATCTGTGATGACAATGGCAACACGCTTGTCAGACGTGAATCTCCGCAGCAGGTTTTCCCTGGTGAACTGCAGAGCCTCTCCAGTGTAGGTGCCACCAGCTATCCATTTCAGGTTCTTGACTGCCCTGCAAGTTCAGACATCAGTGAGTCTGCAAGTCCTGCCCCACAGGTATCTCTGAAATGTCTGGGAACATATAGTCCACAAACATATTTTCGAGGTAAGGCCTCATCCCACCTGCTCAGGACTTTGGGAAGGCAGTTCCTTGGCAGCAGCACCACCTACAAAGCTGCTAGCCAGAGGTTTGGCTGCTCTTGCATGTGACTTATCACAGTGATGCTCCAGGGGAGCTAGAACCTATGACCTGGCAGGATAGCCCTTTCCAGACTGAAGGGCAATAAGGGAAAAGCCAGAGGCTAACATCAAGCCTGCACTCTGCCCATGCCCAAGTGTCAGTAAACCAAGGAGATGAGCTTTTGGTGCAACTTCTGTGTCCATGGAGCTGAGAGCATGCAAAGCTGTAGTGAACATGTTTGTACTACTCAAGTGACAAGCTTATACTGCCTGTTGGAGATAGAGGGGGGAAACAGAGGATGGGCCTGGCACTGCCAATGTACATCTGATTGATATAATAGCAGTCATTGTTCTCCATCTTAGCATCTTTACCACCCGCAGGAGCCATTGGCTCAGGGGTGGAAGCTGAGCTGTGAGTAGAGAGGCCCTTGCTTGGGTCTCTGAACAGTGTGTGGACTTACTGTTTGAGTGCCCCAATGTTGTCTATGTTGGCATCCCCCATGGCCACCAGCTCCTGTGTGTTGTCATGACTGTACTGCACGACTCCCACGCGGGACTCACCAGGTTCAAACTGTTGAAGAAACAGAATTAAGTTAGAGCCAGATACTTGCAAGGCCCCCGATTGCTCAGAAAAAAACTGCTGAAGGTTTRTTTTACACCTTCCATACTGAAGGCCTTTACTGACAAGCTCTGCTGCCTCTCCTTAGGAGCACTCTTTATTCAGAGCAGATGAACACCAGCTAGAGCAGATGCAAAGGAGAATGGACATGCTGAGTCAGCGGTATTAGAACAAGATCTCAATCCAGGTTTCACAGATCAGTGGTCTCAACACAAGACACTGACTGCAGTGAGTGGCTGCAACAGATCCTTTCTCAAAACTTGTGCTTTTCTTCCAAAACAGTCTTTTGCTGAACAGCTGTAGTCTCTTGGGCTTCCTACTAGCACTCTGCCAGCTAAGGAGACCCATGTATGCCCACAGCAGTGCCTGGAGACAGATCTTCACAGCTTTACATTCCTTCTGCGCTACAGATGTATCTGATTATACCTAAAGGAAAAACTGGATCCCAACTCTTTCTTGCAAAGCATGGGAGTTAGTGGACTTTCCCATGCTTAGCAGGTTACAGGGAAGGGTATGGATAGTAAACATTTTTGTTCCTATTCGGACTGAAAGACTTATTGTTAAAAGAATACTGCTGTTTTGGTTAGAAAGGATTGTTAGTAGCGGGTTTAAATGACTACATACATCCAGACTTGTGGGCATGCAGAGGGTGTCTAAGGAGCTGGTAACTGCCATAACTCTGGGAAACCGCAACACATCTCATGTGCTATCTGCTGCAGTCTCCCAAAAGAGTAAGCAAGAATTCAAGAGACTGACTGATGGGTTAGGAGAACGCAGTCCCCTATGAGCTCCTCTTATGTAGGACACAGAGGAAGAGGCCACAGCCATAACAGAGTCCCTTTGCCCAGAAAATAAGTGTCTGTATTTTGGAATAACAGACTCCACCATCTCATCTCTGCTACTCTGAGTCTGAAAGGAATCAAGGCCTATCTTACACACTTGAAGCTGAGGCCTGGGGAGTTCACTTGTGTGTGGAGGTTTCTCCCTGTCCATTTGTTTGCAGTGAGAGTTAAATGTGAATGCATGAGCATATCTCACATCTGGTATATCTCACCTTCACACGCTCATCCTTGCTTAGCCGATCAATGACCTTAATGATGAAATCCTTGGCGATCTGGAAGTTCTGCAGACCGATACTCTCTGAACTGTCCAGCACAAAGAGGAGGTCAACAGGGCCACACGTGCACTCTGCAACAAAGCACAGGAGCAGAGCTTTATGTTCTTTGTCTCAATATCCAAATATGCTGCTCTGGTAGAACTAAGTAGTATAGCCCAGAAAACAAGGGTGACAGAACAGGTGCCCTGTGCTCTATTCATCCACAAAGCACAATACAAGATGTAACTGCAGAACAGATGCATGGAAGATGCAAGTTTGTTCACTTCGATCAGTTTGCTACTTTTTCCACTCAGAACTTTCTTGGTATCCCTTTTAAGACATTTCAAAGATGTCAGTAGCCATAAAACACACAATAACCTATTATGGAATACATTTCCTTAGAATCTTTCTCACTTCCATTCACCCAGTCCAGGAGGACAGAGGTGATACAGTTGGGCTTGAGGAGGTAGCCTGAGCTTGTTCCACTCTTTCCCATGGCTGATGGGCATCTTGCATCCTTGGCCGTTGCTTCAGGCTTATAGATTGCCAACCAACCCATCTAGACATCTCTGGAGAAACAAATTTGGTAACTTGCTCTGCAAATCGGAGCAAGATTTTGTTAGAATGAAACAGTGCTGGATCCACGGCATATAGTAAAGCTTTCATTTCATAAAAGGTAGAGAAAATTGCCTGTAGCTTTGCTGGCATAGGGCACCTTGACAGAAATTTTCTATGGTTTGGGACTGAGTCACAGCATCCTCTGTGTGCCCTTCTAGAGAGCTTGCTGCCTTCCCTTGCTTTGCTTGTGCTTGGTCCTCACTCCTGTACTCTCATCACATACGGTATAAGTAAAGGTGCAGGGAAAGGGAGTTGTGGAAGCAAGAAGAACCAGCACATATTTATAGAAGACTTAACCAAGTAATACTCACCGCAGCAAGCTAGAGGAGAAGGGAGAGAAAGAGAGAACATTAAAACACTGGATATAACCATTTTGCATACACTAACTAGACAGCAAGTCTGTGTTTCTGCAAATCTAAAGACAACTTGTCTGGACATTTCAAATTCTTGCTTGCTCTGGAGGTTTTCCTCCCATCTGAAACATCAAGCTCCCTCCTGCTTCAGACCGTGATGCCGTGACCTGAAACACTGTGTGGCAGAGCTGATTCTGGACACGCTGATGTTTCCTTTTCAAATATAAATAAAGGCTAATCCTGGAATGATTAAGTAAATCATCAAACTATGGAGCACAAACTATACTCTCTAAGTACTATGTGCTACTCCAGCACTTCATTACTGGCGAGGCGCCTAAAATCCTTTGCAAAGTGTGTTTACTTCAGTTCCTTTATGGTCAGGACACTCTGAGAGATATCGGTCACAGTCTGAAAGCAGATTCCCATTTTCTAAAGGGGAAAAGTCAGGTCTTGCTCTTGAAAAATCCCTATAAAATGGTCCACACACAGATTTTGCACACAACTCTGCTTGCAATTTTGCTGAAGAGTTACTTTATGCATACAGGGCAACAGGCACAAGACCAGCACAGGCAGGACAAACTGGTCTGCAGTGCRCACACATGCTCTTTCGCAACCGGTTTTAGAAATCAAGCTTGGACTGTCTGGAAGTCCCAGAGCTTGGGGAATGGATAGCAATACATAGGAGACTCACTTTTCTTCTCTTTTCCTTTCTTTTTTTGGYCTACATTTCTAACTGCAGAAAGGACTTTCACCCCTTTTCTCTCCCAGCACTTTGGCTTGATTGCCAGTGTGCCCTTCAGTCTGTGCTCTCCAACGCACCAACCCCACCATTGCTGAGCTCCCTGCCATGGCTCCCAGCAGGTTACTCACTCAAAGGGAGCCATGGCCCAGTCCTAACTGGACAGCATCACTCCCCATGCTGCTTGGGGACTGTCTGGCTTGCTGGAAGACCTGCACCACCAAGCCAATCTCTGCAACACTCTGGCTGGCAGAGGAGAGCATGGCTTTACTGCTCATCCCTTCTGAGGATGCAGAGTGCTTGCTGGGCCCTCCTGTCTAGGACAGGGTTGCGCAAAACAGCCACCTCCCTCTCTGTAAGGACCTAAACAGGGCCAAAAAGCTGGAGAAGTGACACAGGGATACTCACAGCACATCTTCATGATGATGTCCAAAATTTCACATTCCTGAAAACAGAGAACAACCTCTGAAAAACAGGCTGTGTGGTTCCCATTGACCCAAGTGTCTCTGATGCTCACCAGCCCAGCTGCTGCTGTGCACCCTCAAAGCACAATCTCATCTGSAAGTGAGTGATGTGTTGCTTGTCTTGGAGTAAGTGAAGACTAGGATTTGTTGGCAATGAACTGCACCCACTGCTCTGACTGCCCAGAAGAGTCTGCATGAAAAGTTCCCAGATTAACATCCAACTTGCTGGACCTCTGCTGGCTGCTGCAGACTAGGAGCTGGTCATTTATCAGAGCATGTGGAGACCCTGATCTTAGCAATGCCCCTCCCTGCTAGGCAAATGTCATGGAATTCGTCTTAAATTGGAGGGCTAGGCTGGGAAAAATACCAAATGCTTTCTACGTATGTGAGACATGATGTTTCTACACTAGCCCAGAGACTTGCTATTGCTGGACTGGCACTGAAGGAAAGAAATCTGCTCCCAGAGGTTCACAGGGACAGTAATGGGGAATAACCACCATCCAGTTTCATATTCCTTGGAAAAGCCCCTGATTCTGAGGCCTTCCCAGCAGAAACCCCCCTCCCAAGAGCTGCAGAGTGGTGCAGGGGAAGTGCAGACTGAGGAAACAAGCAGAGCCCAGATCCCATCTCACTCACATCTGGTCCTGGAGGCCCGACAGGTCCTGGTGGTCCCTGTCAAACAGAAAAGTTCAAGGGAATGTTTACAAAAGCAGCCAGTGAGCTCTGCCTGTTTCTTAGCAAGCAACGCAGAGCTGCAGAGCATAGGCTGGAAAAGTCGTTTAGCTCTTCAGCAGCTGAGGTCCATTTGCTTGCACGCTGCCCTGAGACAGTGCCCTGCCACCACATGCACYGGGCCTCCCATGGTGAGAGGGCAAACGTTCATCACAGGCAGCAAACACACACATCACGTGTCCTGCTGGGGCGAGCCAGGATGCACCCCTTCGTTGCCATCATKATGCCTGGGGGCAATGGATGCATTTCACTCTGGGGATGCCTCCCCTGTACCCCCAGGACAATTCAGGGCAACACAAGCAATCAGTGACTCGGCACGAGCTGGAATTACTTCATGCTTGGGATGGCCACTCCAAAATGCTGTAACCTGATAGTTCAGCCTTACTGAACCCGGTCATTTGAGAATGTTTTGTTCAGGGAAATGCACAAACACTTGTGTTTGCTGTTCTGATTTGGGATGAACGTGAATGTCAGAGAAGACGAATTYCCCTCAGAGGGAATTCTGCTTGGCTCTGCATAAACATCTGCTGCTAATTTCAGAGACCCAAGTACTAGGCCACAGCAATGAATTTTCAAACTGCCTTGCTACTGCTGTACGTGGGGTCACCCTGAGGAAGTCTGCTGTGAGCTCTGCTATAGCAGCCAGYATGCCATGCCCTTTGGTGCAAATCTTTTCAGGGTCTTTACTTACCGGACGGCCTTCAGGTCCCCTGTGACCCTTTGCACCTTTGCTGCCCCTGGGACCTGATGTTGGGTTCTGAATTAAGAAAAAACAACAACAACMAAAAACTATAGACCTGTACATGTCAGAATAATGTACAGCACTTTATACTTCCACACATCAGCTGAGCCCTACTGAACAGTAGTGTTGTCATGAGAGCATTATCTGAGCTTACTGTGCCCAATGAACCAAGAGAAAATAGGACTTGGGTTTGGGATGGACACAAGAAAAATCTCCTTCTCCAGGCTAATGGCTCAGCACAGGTACAAAACCTGGAAGCATACAAGACCATGCTGGAGGCATTAATAATTTCAAACCAATCAATCTGGAGGTGTGCCAACCATAAGCCATAGGGTGAAAATTGAATGTCTAGGGCACAGTACCCTTGTCATCAGATRTTGCCCAGTGGCAAAGGGGGCCTGTAATCCAACAAAATCTGACAAGCTTTGGCCCACCAGCATGATAATGCTAGATACAGCCCCGAGCTTCCACAGCATGTTCAGGGAGAAAACCAATTCAGCTTTATACAGATTACTCACATCATTGCCAGGGTCTCCGGCTTCTCCTTCATCTCCTTTGGGACCAACATAGCCCTTTGATCCCTGAAAAATGATAAAGAGGAGACTTTGCATAGAAAGTGCATGATAAGGTTGGTTCATGCAGTGACATGAGGAGAACTGGCATGGTGAGATGCACAGCTGCTTAGCACCAAACTACAGGGCTATCAAGAGACAAGATACTTTCAGAGCTTTCTCTGCAGTAGCACTTGTCACCCCAAATTTTGCCCTTATGAGTGCAACTGCTTTTGGAGGAGTAGTCTGTGTTGGGAAAGCCATTTCACCAAAGCACCAGCCAGAACACATCAACCATCTGCACTGAGTATGAGAGCGAGCAACAAACTTACATTAATGCCTGGTCCACCTCTGTCGCCTGGCTGCCCCTGGGGATGAGGGAAAGGAAGCATGTTAGATCCGATAAGCAGAAATAATAATCTTATGGTTTCARAGGGGTACATTAAACTTACAGGGGCACCTGGGAATCCAATCGTGCCATTCCCGGGAGGGCCGTCTTCCCCCTGGAAAGGAAGGAATGAAAGACATGAAAAGCTGACCCTTTAGATAGCACGGCAGCAAGATGCTGCTCTCCTCAGGCAGCTGATCACCACAGCAGATTATCTGTTGGAAAATGTACAACTGGTGGCTTGAGCACTAGTGCAGACACTTAGAAAGTACCCTCTGAGTTGGAAAGTGCTGTGTGGGGCCAACTTGCCATTGATCCTTTCCACATTGCATGTCAATCTGGGGGCGGGAGAGGAGAGAGAAAACAACAAAACAAACAAAAAAAACCTACTCACCCTTTCTCCCATCAAGCCAGGGTCTCCAGGCAACCCAGGTGCTCCAGGTGCTCCCTTTGGGCCCTGAAAGGAGRTGAAGCAGCAGTGAATCATTCTGCAAAGTCCTGAGAGCTGGGAAGATGATGTCTTCTGAGGAAACTACCTGCTGCTCATTTTCCAGCAGTGCTCTGATCTCACACCCTACCTTAGACCAGCCCCACTGTTCTGGAAGAACACAAATGGGAGCTTACAAGAAGGCTGCTTTCTTTCAAGGGCAACAGGCAAGAAAAACTACAGGCCCCTGGGCCCCAAAGGGCTGCTTCAAGACCATGATAGGAGATGCTCTGCTCACATGAGAGCAATGCACAGCCCATAGCTGGTCCAGGAATTGAGCTTCTCTAGGCTGTTGACATTTGAGGCCCTTGGAGAGTAATTCCATATGCTTCTCCCACAGGACAAGCAAATGATGTGAAGCCACATCATTTATGGTGTGGCCACTTCCTCTCTCAGAAAYAGTCTCTAGCCTGTTGGACAAAAGSTGGTTCCRACCTAAGGGGCCAACCAAAAAAATGCTTTGATATGTCCACCAGCAAGCTAGCAGCCCAGTTTTCATACACAAAGCATTTCCAAGATCTGTGGCATTCAGGGACAGCCCTAGAGAGCAGCATCTCCTGGTCTTCCCTTGCTGTGTTCCCTCCCACCAGGAGGGCAAAGTGAAGAAACAACACTGACCTCATTTCCACGGGGGCCGTCATCTCCCCTGTACCCTTTGGGTCCTGGCGGTCCAGCCTCACCCTAGAAAAACACAAAGAGCTCTCACAGTGATTTTCTTTTTCCTCTGGTTCTTCTGTAGTGAAGGGCTGGTCCCTTCACTTCATGACACGGTGGGTGGTGGCAGTCACCTTGTGCTTTGCTCTCATCAATGAGTCACCTGTGCTTTGGCCAGAAGGAAAAAAYAAAAAAGGCTCTATTGATGGGATTAATAGAAGTGAGAAGATCCTCCAAGAGCTGTTCAAGGAGCAATAGGGCTCATTATGAGGCTGCATAAAATGGCTTCCAGTTGAGTACCCTACTTAGTGGTAGGCAAGAGAGACCTGTCACAGACTCCATTCTGTTGGTATTATTGATGCTGTGCAGTAGGAGCCTTGCTGTCACTACCAGCAGCAAGGAAGAGCTCTAGGGTAATCCCTGTTTAAAAATACAGAGGGGCTGTTGAAGTGCCCAGTTTCAAGTCAGAGTTGAAGTTGAGCTCTGTGAAGATCTAGGAAGGCCAACCTTGGAAAGGGTCTTAGAGCAGCTTGAGACAAACATGTCCTGCCAAGAGCTGGTCCAGGTATAACATGCAGTAGGTCTGTCCTGTGTGAGAAGTCTGCCTATCCCTAAAAATTAATCGTAACTTGAAAATCCTATGAAGTTCCTATGAATTCAGATTCCTTCTGCCCTTAGTGGAACTGAATAACCTGGACATAGGAATAATTTCTGTTTTGAGAATGTTTGTCCACCTCTTCTTCATACTTCCAATGCTGTTCTGAGATATCAGCAACTTGTGCCAGATCCATTTACTGTGGTGCCCAGCAGGAGCATGAGCCGTTTAACATGGTATTCAATCTAGTCCAACTTTGCTGCTGTTCTTTCTTGTCACCCAGAAGTTGAGGAAGCCAAAATCCTCTCTATCAGCTTTGTTCCTCTTTACATGACATTCCTATGGGAAAAGCAGTTGCCAAACATCCCTGGTCACTTCATCCACCTTGTTACAAGCGAACATACATGGATGGGGGCAGAGATTTTAGATTTACAGAGTGCAGTGTGGAGCTCTAGACTGTTTAAAGRCATATGACTATTCCCATATGAGAGCAGAGAGGGAGAGGGTAGAAACACATGATCGCTCAACATCAGCCAAAGCTGAATCCAAGATACCCTTGGCTCACGCTGTCTGTAAATAGCTTCACTAGCACAGGRGTTAGTGAAAATGTAGAACTGTAGAAGAGGAAATCTTCAGCAATCCCCCGTCCACTTCTTCCCTGGGTGCAACAAAGACCACAGGAGGTGCGACCATTACAGCCAGGGACCACTAAAACCTGCTAGGGAGATCAAAGAAGGAGCAAACTGACCTTTAGCTTCTCTCATAGGCAGAAAGAGGGTGAAATGGAGTCACAGGTTAGAGGGAGCCTTTTGCTCTCGCCAAGAGCAATAACACTCCATGAGTCAGAGTTTGCAGATAACATGACTTGAAAAATACTTGCGTTTGCCAAAGTCTTCCCCAAGCCCAATTACACATTTATTTTTAATTYGGCCAAGCAAAAGCATTTTTCCTCAGTTTATGGAAACAAATTCTTAGCTTTGCAACTGCTTTTAAAATCTCCCTGACAACTGAGGCACTAGGGCAGCCCTTTGGTCTGGAAAGGTACTGGAGCTGCTGCTGTAACAGTTTGTTATCCGACAGGGGATTGACTGAGATCCAGAATCCCTGGGAACTGAAGATTGATGTCCCACGCAGGCTCCATGAGAGGACAGAGACCTTCTGCAGCTGTCCTGTTTCTCCTCCTCTCCACTAATGAAGGTGGATTGAAGGCAGGGTCTTTTCCATCCTGTTTCCCTGCGCACTTACACAGCCTTTGCTTTCAGGTTTGCATCAAATCTCCACCTGAACTCTATCTTCTTCTGGACATGTATTTTCCTTTCTTGACCCTAGTCTGAGCTGATCTCTATCACACAGAGATCAATTCTAGTCCTTCCTCATCTGCTGTTGTCAACATGCAGCACTGGTCCGTTACACACATACACCCAAAGAGTTGCCTCTCTACCAGTACCACCTCTGAAAACAACAAAGTTCAGAGGAAATTACAGTGGYGCTGAACAAAACAGATACTGCCAGATGTTCTTCAGCTGCAGCAGAAGCTTAGCTCAGCTAACGGCCGCAGGAGTTGGAGAATCCCTCCAGAATGAGTCTGGTGTCCTTTGCGAGCCGAAAGCAGACTTGAGGGCAGCTTGGCTGTGGGCAAGAAAAATGCTGGCATATCATGCCTCTCCTCATGCTGTTATGGAGGACTTGCCCCACATCAGGGTTGCCCATGCCAGAGATGATGTGAACAAAGTAGTGGCCTCTTCACAGCTGTCCTATACTACAGATCTCCTTCAGGACTCCTTGACACTCTGTTTCACTATAGGAGGCTTAAAATCTGTCTCATATTTATTCATATAAATTTTGATCCATACCAATTTTGACATCTCATTCCCTAGCTAAGTCTTACTCCAACAGCACAGGAACATGTATCCCAATATTTTGCTATGGCTTTGAGCTCTTTTTGGTAAGGGTCAAGGATGTTGTTACCCTTGGGCAGGCCCTGTGGTACATCACCACAGGTTTGCTTGGGTAGAAAGATCCTACTGGTTATTGCAATCAGTACTATATCCATTGAAGATTAACCCAGCAGCATCTCAGCACTTGGAGGCTTTGACTGGGAGCTAGTAGAGCATTGAGAGGAAAGAGCCTTTATCTGTGGAAAGAATCCTTTCTTAGGTCACAGGTAGACAATTCTGCTCTCCAGAAAGCTACTGTGATCTCCAGGGAAGTGAGGACAAGCTGATTCCAGAGTGGGAGAGCCAGACTTCTCAGTGAGCGTACTTGAAAAATGCTGGCTTTGGGATGGATCAGTTGCAGATGCCAACAGTGGCAGAGACACTTCTAGGGCTCCATCAGGCCTTACTCACACAAACTGTCTCATTGGCTCCTATGACCGGGACAAGCCAGGTTTGGCCCCAGGCCTGAACATTTTGTGCATTGCTGCAGTTCACACTTGCCAGTTTCCAAACCTGCCTGTCAGATTGCTGGCATCTGTTTCTATGAGGACTGGGAAATGACGTGGAGGTTTCTCTGTCTCCACTCTACCAGCCAACCCTCCATATTACAGCCATGTTCATGCTCTAGATTCTCCTAGAAATCTCTATCCCTCTGCACTGGCTCCATTTTCCAATCTGGAAGATGCTGAGAACCTTTCGCCTAGATGCTGTGCCATCAGTTGGCCCTCAATCCCAGTCTCTCTGCTGCCCYAGCCATTTCTAGGTGTGATCCAGAAGGTTTATCCACACACTCACCACATCTCCAGGTGGCCCGAGGGGTCCTTCCCGCCCCTGGTCTCCCGGTGGTCCAGGCTCTCCCTGAAAAGACAGAARAGGTAAGAAACCCAAAGAGGGTGGTGAGGGTTTTGCATGCAGCAATGCTGCACCAATAACGCATGCGACAAATTCAGTCATCTAAAGCCGGCTCTCAAGACAGAATCAGGTCACAGAAGTTTGGCAGGAAACTATCAGAAGCATGGGGAGGAAGAACTCACATTGGATAACGCAGCTACCTTGGAGCAAAGATGATCCTAAGATGAAGCTTCTCCCAGGATGAGATTGCCTGACTTCAGCATTGTTTCAGCACATTTTTAATCCAAAAAAGCAAACAGCAGGAGAGAACCAGCCCACTTTGCTTTGATAATAGCCCCTGTGTGGTAGTATGTGCCTTTGCCTACACATAGGCTTGGTCTTTGCCAAGTTAACAAAATTTCTAATAAAATGCAGCTAGAGGATATCTCACACAGAAAGGGGGTGGRAAGATGTGCTCAGTATCGTCCTCTTTCACTGTTGACACTCAATTTTTGTTTGCTAATGCCCAGCATGATGAATTGGACAGGTCAAGGCCTTAAAATCAAGTCCTCACCCACTGAGTGGCCAGCAACACATGCTGCAAGGCAYGCATCTTTGCGAGAGGCACAGATCCACCTGCAGCCCCCAGCATGAAGATTCAGACACTCCCAGCCCCCCGAGAAGTCCAGCAATCTGCTGCGGCAGCCACCCCTGACTTAAAACCTTGAAGAAAGCAGCCAAAGCGCCACAACCAAAAGCCATTGTTTGCAAGCGAGAAGCTTCTATACGCCTAAGCCAAACAGTAAATATGAAACATAACTTCCAAAGGGCCCTGAACACTGGTGGAGACGTTTCTGGCAAGCTTAGCAAGCCTCGTGCTTGGACTGAAACTTGGAACAAAGCAGACCACCGTCTGCTTAACAGTTTAACTCCAAGGCACTGACGTGCCTTCGTCCCTCGCGCACATCTGCCTCGCACACCACATGCAGTGGAGATGCTGTTCCCGGAGCAGTAAACAGGAAATGGGAATGTGCCAGGAACCCCTTTCCAGGGCTCCTCCTCACATGCCAGCTGCAGGCTGCCCCCTCCCCGGCACGGCTCAGTGTCCTGCTTGGCTGGGCTCTCTCCCCCTGCCCTCCCCAGAGCTGTCCCACCAAGCTGGTACGTGGTGGTGGCAGGTCCTGGCTGTCCTTGTAATGACGAAGAGGAGACGAGCAGGCCAAGATCCAAGGTCCCAGCCCCATCCTTGCACGGCCTCGACAGGCTCTGCCTTCCTGTCACCAGCCATAGGATGGCTGTTGTCAAGGACAGAACATTTCCTCTCCTTGCATTTTATTTTCTCTGTCTCCCAGGGTCCCTCCRAGTCTTCTGCTGGCCTGGGCACTAGGTACAGACAGTGGCAGAGGAAGGCAGGATGCTGCTGGCGATCTGCCAGGGTCCTCCTTGCAGACACCCTCCTTCCCACCAGCTCAGCCACTGCTCCTGGTCCCTCTTCCTGGCACGTGGCACCTCCTGCCATTTGTAACATGTTTGTCCTGGCTGGACAGTGGCTTCTGCCCATTCCTCCCACACACACGCACACGCTCGGTGACTCAGCCATGGCAGGCGTGCAAAATACTTTCCTAGTGACTCCTGCTYGGCCAGCGTAGCTCTAGCCTCAGTAAAGGGGAAGAAAGGGATGTTTGCCCCTTTCTTCCTCATCCACACACATTTTCCTGCACACCGCCCTGTGGATAACAGCATCCATGCCCTCCTTAGTGAGTCACAGGTACCTAGGCCCCCAGACCCTGCACAGATCCACACCCAGCCTTGAGCCCAAGGAGGGTGTACGTGCTAAGGAGGAAACCTTGGCTCCTCACTTGTCCTCATGGTCCCTTGCAGATGGCTTTGTAGCTGCCAGGCTAGGGCTGACTGCTCCCTGTCTGTTCTTAGCTTTCTGGGCACACTGTCCCCTGGGTTTTAGCTGTTTTGCTACTGAGACACAAAGTTAGAGACAATTGCAGAGAGGCAATAGCAGAGCACTCTCAGGATGGCACTGAAACGCTGAACTTGCCTCCTGGATCATGACAGCAGCCATGTCTTTCTGGACTCTAATGACCAGAGCAAGATGGATTTTGCTTAGCTCCCCTTCTCCCACCTCCTTGGGTGAAGGTAGATGTTCCTAACCCTGGTGACAAAGATGCAGGGTCCTAATGCATCTCATTGCAGGAGCCTGTGGACAAACTGGCTGTCCCACGCTTAGCTTCTGCTCTCCAGAACCAACAAACCACTACTTTATGGTCCCAATGCTGGAGACGCATGTGCTAGGCTTACTGAGCCTGCTCTCTCCAAGCTCTGCTGTCCCCATACGCAGTGTTTGCTGGGGCACTCGAACACCTGGGTGTCTGCCAAGAGAAAGGACTGTCAAGCTGGCCTGCAGACTGATGTGCACCCATGGGTGTCCACCGAGCACCCATTTCTAGCCCCTCGCTGTCCAACATGCTCCTATTTGCAGGGAAATGCCAGAAGCTGCTCAGCAGATGCAGTTACCGGCTCTCCTCTGGGCCCACGGTCGCCAGGAGATCCTGGGGCGCCTCTTTCTCCGTTGCCTCCCTGCAAGGAGATGCAGATGTAATGTGAGATAATGTGAATTCAGGAGTTGCTCCCCATCAAGTCTATGCTTCCCTGCCTGCTTCCAGCACCTCTGCACAGACATAAGATGACCATGTAGAGGATAAAATCCTCCCTTGAAGCTCCCATCTSCATGAATTCTACCCCCGGACTGTTCACCCAGCTGTTCTTTTTGATGTGGTATCAGCTCACAAGCACAGGGATAAGCCCTGCCAGCTCTTACCCCGGCCTTGCCTGCAAGGTGCCCCGCAGCAGGACTCTCTTACCCGTTCTCCAGTTGGGCCATCTGCWCCTGGAGAGCCCTGCCAAAAAACAGAAGAGGTGGTCAGGCTCTAAGGACTGCCGACACAGGGGACAACCACTGGCCTGTGTAGAGGACTCACTTCATCTCCTGTCTCCCCTGTCGGTCCAGGTTCACCAATGTTGCCAGGTGCACCCTACGTAAGGAAATCACAGAGGTTCAGACAAGACAAAGTTGATTTTAGAGCAAAGCCCCATGTGCTAGCAGAGCACAGCACAACTTATTCTTGGGCAGCCTCTGTTTTGAGGCTATGGCTGCAGCGAGCATCCCTTCTGCCTGCCTGCAAAGCAGGGCTTGGGGCTTCACACATATTGAAAGCCCCAAGGGATGCTGCCAACACCTTCCAGGACTGGCAGCATCCTGGGGAAGCAGTGGGGCAGCAGGTGGATCTTGCCTTGCATCAGACTGACCATGGAGCTCTGTTGGAGCCAGGCAAAGCTGAGGACAAGGCACACAGAGACATTTCACCAACCTTCTCTCCAGGACTTCCAGGGATCCCTTGTCGGCCAGGTTTTCCATCTTCTCCAGGTTCCCCCTTGAGAAGGGTACAAGGTGTCATTAAGACTTTGCTCAGTACTGAAGGATGGATCCCATGCTATCTATACTATCAGGAGTCAAAACATGCCACAAAATGTCCTTTACTTTTATCCAGTCTGCAGTCTCTCCCCGGCTATCCTGCCTGGACAGCATTTCTCTGGACTGTTCCCCTATCCCAATAGATCCCTTCACCAACCCACTAGCCCAATACAAACTGCTCTTCTGCAGGAGCCACTTTTSAGCACAAGGAAATGGATTGACTGCTCTTGGTTGTGCCCCTAAATCCAGGGTATCCGTCTCTCCTGTACGGTCTTGTTGTGCTTTCACCATCTGCAGAGSGGGTAAGGACCATCTCCCTGTTCAGGCAAACGTTTCCCCTACCCCTGCACAGTTCCATCATGCTGGGGAGAGGGTGGGAGGAGGCATGTATCATGGGAACATCATCGCTTACCTTTTGTCCCTTTGGTCCATAAGCACCAGGATCTCCCTTGGGTCCAGGTGGACCTTGAACACCCTGTTGAAAAACCAAACCAGAATCACTACCTGCAGGTAATAAGGCACAGAAAAGATGTCCCTCTCCATAAGAAATGAGGAGATGAAACTGAAGAAATGTAATTTCAGAAGAATGGTATCCAGAACCTCTAAAACCTCTCACTGCTTTTCTACTTAGTATGGGATGACCTATTTCCAAGACTCAAGGAAGGACTCACTGGTTATCTACATGGCCCTCTTAGTTTGAAAGTGTCCTGATCTTGATAAACAAGGCACAGTTTAACATAAAAGGGTAACTGAATATCCTTTTTTGAATATTAAAATACTATATTGATTCTGGGGGGAAGAATCATGCCTTATTTCAGGTTAACATTTTTTTCAATGAGGTATTTAGATTCAGAAAATCTAACTTGCAAAGATTGGGTCTGTACTTGCCATATGCACACGAGCAACTTCTCACAAGTGTCAGATCCACAAGTCTAACGCCAGAAGGAAACCCAAGAGCCTCTCTTGTCTTCTGCATAGCACAGACCATAAACAAATAGCTCTGGTGCTTCAAGCCTACCTTGCAGCAACAGAAGGTCTTTTTATTCACACAGGGGCAGAAAACACCCACTGCAGTGCATGGGTATAAAATTACCAGATATAACATGGACTCAATTTTGCCTGSTGGGTCTTGTAGTGATTCAATTAGGATTTTCTTTCCCTTCCTTGGCTCTTTGAGAGCGAAGCCATTTTCAGGTTCTCCAGAAGAGCTGTTCACATAGGGGCTGGGCACKGCAGGCTGGAATTGGCCTGGCAATTAGCTATTCCCTGGCCACAGCTCCCCTCCTCTGGTGCTCCCCACAACTGTAGACCCATAGGAATTGCTTTTCAGTGGGATGCACTCATTCATTTGAATGAAAAGTTGAACCCAGGGAGTACATACATCAAATCCAGGTGAGCCTTTGCAGCCAGGTAAACCAGGATATCCAGCTTCACCCTGTTAGAAAGATACAATGAGCATCTCCATGAACAGTGCCTGTGAGAAGATCCTGCCCATAGTTCCCACAACAGGGATGTTCCCAGCCCTGTCTCTGACTGGCAGAGGGCCCCACAGGGAGGGAGCCCCACAGTACTGTGTTGCATGGGCTTCAGTTCCAGGACACCACAATGGTTTTGGAGCAGTGTCTGTGCAAAATCCAGCATCTTCAGGATAAGTCAAGTGCTCCAGAGCAGAGATTTACCTTCATGCCATCGATACCATCGATCCCACGTCTGCCTTTCTCACCCTGAAATGGAGAYAAGACACTGTGAAGAAGGGATTTCCAAGGGCCCTTTCCCCACTGCTGAGCATCAAGTGCAAAAGAATAAGTGGTACAAAACCAGAAGCTGACCTTGGCTCCCTTGGCTCCTCTTGAGCCCTGTGAAGGGAAAGAGAGAGAGGTCAGGCCCCTAATGCAGAGCAGATTCATCCTTCTGGCACGGTGCTGCCTCCATGCCAGTCAGAGGTGGCAGGATTTCATATGCTGCTGGTCTCACAACATACAGGGTACGTGAGGCTGCCTCTACCAGAACCCCCTTCTCTCCTGGCATGGCAAGTGCCAAGAGGGGTCCAGGATGCGGTGGTCACTGGGCTGGGCAGGAGGAACATCTGTGCACACCCGTGTGGATGTGGACCTGACCTCCATGCCATCCAGCTACACGGCACTGGCCAGCCCCATGGCTGCTCCACGCATGGTAGCACAGGCTGGGTTAAGTTGGCAGGGGGTCTCAGAAAGGCCCTCAGGACATCCTTGCCACCCTCACCTTTTCTCCTCGGGTTCCTTTGTCACCCTAGAGATGAAAGAAGAGAGAGAAAGAAGGATGAAAAAAAGTACTGTGGAGCCTACAGCTTACCTAAAAATCACGCCCATGGCCCAAAACATCAAGTACCTTCATTCCTTGGTAGCCRACAGGTCCCATGTCCCCCGGCCTACCCTAGAGGACAGAAACACAGTGTTACAAAGGCAGGTACTAGCAGCAGCTGGGCACAAGTCCCCGTCCCTATGGGGGCAGGTTCCTCCCGTCTCTCGATCTGCAACTGACCCCCATTTTTTAACATGCACACATAGCCAGGCTTTGAAATGTGGTTCTGCATTGCCTCTCAAAAAGGTCATCCTCTTGGGCTGTGCTTTTGTCCTTCATGTAACACCCACGTGCCCATGGTGGCAGCTCTTATTTTAGCTGAAAACACAGTGGAGAAGTAGGTCAAGTTTATTATTCCAGCCAGGGGCATGCAGGGTCTCAGTGCAAAYTGCTGCTGGGTTGGACTCCAGCCATGACCCCTCGCTTGCTCCCTCCTCCAGCGCATAGGAGGCCAGGAACACTGGATTACTGCGGGTGGCAGAGGGACCTGTGCTCATCTCCTGTCCCTCCCACACCAATAACCTAGCCCTTCCTCAGGGTGAGGGAAACTATGAGCTTGGGGCACATCATCTCGGATGGATGTGGAGGGCAGAAAACACTTGGGAAGAAAAAATAATAAAAAAAMCATAGTTCATGTCATGGGGTTTCCAAATTGGGAACACACACACACACACACAGACTAGCTGCACTTACAAGTACGGGAGAAATGCACCTCCTAAAATAAATGTACCTAGTAAAAAAGGGCGGAGGAAAGAAAATTCTTCACGCTATTAGCTTATTATTTACCAAAGSCTTCCCTGCAACACTGCTGTGCTTGTAGTGGCAGAGGGCACGAAAAGGAGCCCAGAATTCATCCTCGTGCCAGCATACATGAGTCACAGCAGTGCCCTCCAGAAAGAGTGGCTATTTTGGGTAAGGAACAAGGAAGCCTTGTAGTGATGTTCTTGAGAAGCAGGCCAGCTTGCTGGGCCCAGGCTGCCCTGCTGTGCCCACACTGCTACCCACCAGGGAGAAGAGTGGACCAGAAGCCTCCAGTCAGTGGGGTGGATACAGGCTTGTGGTGGAGATGTCTCAACATCATCCTTCTCATCCCTGAAAGAGCTGGCTGCAGTCCCACCATACATCCCATGGAAACATGGCGACACAGGGGCAAAGTTGTCATCCCACAGCAGACAGYGAGGGAGATGCAAAGCTGTGACAGTGAGGGTGGAGTCCTAGGGCTACACCCTGGCCATGCCAGGTGTTGGATGCAGGTTGGCAGGCCCTACCACAGCCCTCAAATAGGTGCCCATCCCTTGCACAGTTGCTCAAATACTGAAGATGCATTTGTGAACTCCAGACAAAAGGCAAAGTAGACAGAAAAAATTTGGAGGGTTTCAACAGATGACTTACTGGATCTCCAGCATCTCCTTTTTGGCCAGGAAGACCTGGCTTGCCTCTTTCTCCCTGAAACACAAGACAGAAAAAAAAATCAGCATAAAATGATGGTCTTTTGGGCCAAAGTAGGGAGAGACACTCCTAGCACCAGTGCTCTCTACACTCAGGAAGGAGAAGGTGGGGAGTTGCCTGGACAGAGGGTACAAAGAAGTGCATAGCAAATYCACACCCACATCACTGGGGTGCAGCACCAGGGCACTAAGGTCCTACACCCCACCATGGGGTCCCATGTGGAAAGCTGCCAGGTAGCTGGCTGTGAAGGACAGACATTCTTTTCCCCATGCTCCCATTGACGCCAAGATCAGYGGAGGGCATGGTTTCCTCTATGGTGTCAAAGCATTCTTTGATGAACCTGGTCCTACTGCTCAAATCCCCCAACAGAACAGCCATGRCTGGTGGCTGTTTCCTCACCTCATTGCCTGGATCACCAGGAGGTCCAGGGGGTCCTCTGGGAGGCTGCAAGAGGGCAGGAGAGAAGCRCAGATTAGATCAGGGGGAAAAGAGACACAGCTTGCAGTGCAGGGACACAAGGAAAGGGAATGGAGGGCCTCAAAAGTCCAACTCACCTGACACTCAAAGGAGCAGCACTGTTCGGAGAGAAGGAAAAAACAGCATTAGAGGCAGTGGGAAACATAGAGAGCAGATGTTCAGGCCGGCAAGGGCATAAAATCATGGAGCCCCTGCAGAGCCTGGGACAACATGTGCACGGGCAGGGAGGCATTGCCTCTCCATGCTGGGGCTGAGGATCAGCTCAGGCACCAAGGATGGTGCCTGCCACAAGGAAGTGGGGTTGCTGCTGTGACCGGAGTACACTCACCACTTGCTCCACATTATCTTTCTGCAAGACAAAAAGTAGAGAAAAGGCGTTTGTGAKGGACGAGCAAGCCCAGGAAGGGCCAAGCTACAGAGGGGAGCAAGCTGATGCTTACAATCATGTTGATGATGGTGTTTATGGTTTCCTCCACGTCAAGCTCCCGGGTTGGCTTCAGGCTGGTGGCAGTGAAGTTGCGCCTGTAGGTATGATCYGTGGCAATGATGTTGAGCCGCTGATCCTGGGGTGGAGAGGTAGAGTGAGACCTGTGGGTGCCTGGGTGCATCCTTGGGGATGCATCAGGGCTGGGTTTCCATAGAACACTCTGGGGAGCTGCACTCTCCCTCCATCCCTCACCATCTTCCCATGTTGTGGCCTGTCTGGAGCTTCAGGGCCCCACTAGCCATCTGTGTGGTATGACCCTTCATCACTGAATACAGCTGCTGTGCTTGGGGCATTTGGCCTCTCTTTTGCACCAAGTGCTACTGRCTGGTAGTCCTCTGGGACCACTTGGGACACCATGCGAGTGCTACATGATCATACCAGATGGTTGGGAGAAATGGCAACAGAGAAGACTTTGATTCCCAGATGTTTGGCTTCATTGGCTGCATCATCCAGACCCCCACAGGGCTCCTTGTATCCTTCCAAGGGGTGTCCATCWGTCACCACGATCAGGTATTTATTCTCCTTGTGATGGGAGCCACTGTAAGGGTTTAATGCACACACTTAGCCCAAGAGAGGCAGCTTGGGCACCTCTAGACATTCACCCTGGGCAGCACATCAACATATCTCCATCCCAGCCAAGCTGAAGCACCAGCAGGTGCTGGAATTGCCCCATCCATCTCCCCAGGCACATCCAGCCATGGCACCAACGTGGCCCACCACCTTACCCAATGAGCAGTTCCTCAATGCCTCGCTTGATGGCACAGTCCGTGTATGTGCCCTTCCCAATGTAGTTCACGGCTGACACTCGGTTCTTCAGCTCATTCCTGCCGCTGGGCATCGCGGTGAGGCTCTTAATGAGCACAACCTCGTCACTGTAATGCAGCGCCCCTGCATTCCACACCAAGTTTCGGTCACAGCGGTAGTACCTGCAKGGACAGGCAAGGATATAAGCTTTCAAGCCATCTGGACAGGCCCTGACCTTGCTTGGGCCTTGCCACACACCTCTGGCTCTGCTTCACTCGTACCAGCTCRCAATGCAAAACGCAAATCCTCAACCAAGTATAGCAGGACCTTGCAAGGGCTCGCTGATTTCCTGCAAGTCACACCCTTGTGCTTCCGCACACAGGGCAACCTGGGGGCCTGGGATGTGCTTTAGGTGCAAATTCCAGCTGTGGGAACTGGTTGGCTTGTCCAGAGTAGCTGAGGAATGGCTGGTAGCCACCCACAAGGGTCAGACGCTTTAGCAGAGAGGCTCCTCAAAGAGATACTGAACTGCAGTGACTCCAACTGAGCGAGAGACTTTCATACAGATAAGGCACGTATGTTCAACATAGGTAACCACTGATACAACATTTCCAAGGAGGCTGTAATGAATTTTTCATTTTGGGCACATTAAAATCAACATAGGGGGTGTCTCCCTCCAAAAGATGCTCACACACAGAGGGACAAGCAGCGCATTGAAGCCCCTCCTCTGCAGGCTGATCTGGGTTTGCTTTGTAGAGCCAAGGGAACCTGTGCCTACAAGTACATGGGTATGTGCCTGCAGGACAGAGGCATTGCTGCTTCCAAAGGCCTCAGCCAGGGGTCAAACCTAGTGCCTAAAAAAGGGTCTTTTCAGGATGTTTGGAGGCTGGGACCACTTCTGAATGGATGAGGCTGCGTAGCCTCCCATAGGGCCTGCATGAAAGCCCTTCACTCCTCCAAAATCAGCTTCTCTGTACATAGCAACAACTTTTCCCCGATCCCTATGAGCATCCCTCCCAACCTTCCTTACCCTCTCCCGTTTGCCACAACCAGGCCCTTGCCATCACCTCGTGCCGCCTGCAGCACTGCACACTCCAGATGCCTGGCAGCACYACGGGCATCATGATGGATCCAGGGTGACTTCTCTGAGGGAGTGAAAAGCAGCAGGGCTGGCATGGAGGCATTTGGGGCATACTTGGGAAGCCAGCCCTCCTGCCTGCATGCTGCAGCGGTTCTTTAGGAACCAAGTGCCTTGTTTAAGAAGTGTCAGGACGCAATAATAGAGACCTGGCAGATTATTTCCAAGCACGAGGCTCCTGGTCACCTAAACACCACAGTCTTTATGCCTACACAAAGAGCAGGGAAAATGGCCACTGCCTCTCACTCATCCTGAGCAAGGGGCCTTTTCCCCTTTCGGTTCTCACAGCATCAGGACATCCTTCCAGGTGCACATTTGGGCAGCAGCGCCCTTTTCCTCCTGCCTAGAGAGGCTTGCAAAGCAGGGAGCTGCCAGGCTGCTGGGCCAGGTCTTAGCACAGAGCTTGCTGCCACAAGGATGCAGCCAGGCATCCACAGGCTTCCTCACCGCGAGGCCACGCAGGACCTTCTGCCAGGGCATCTACATTTGGGATAGGCGGGGAGGAGCGAATCCTCAAGCTGAATGGAGGAGAAAGCTGCRTCCAGCTTCATCACATCTTGAGAACCACCTCCAATGGACTCTGTTGCCAGAAAGGGTCCACAGCAGGCCCAAAGCCCCAGCACAGGGGCTCCGCACGCCCTGGGAGCTCCATCTCCCAGCAGGGCCACCCTGCTCCCAGGCCTGCACCCCTGTCGAGTGGCGGAAGCCATTTCRGCAGCTCCCAGGAAGCCCCGGCTTTCCCAGGGGCGGCACAGACAGCATTGCTGGAGACACACTGCCGCCCTCAGCACGGCCGGAGCAGACACGGGGCCAGCGCGGGGAGGCCCGGGCAGACCGGCCTTCCTCCCAGCTCCGCCGGGGCATCCCCTCGTACCCAAGGCCCTTCCCCACACTTGTCTCTTGCAGACATAGCAAAAAAAAAAAAAAAAGGAAAAGAAAAAAGAAAACACCACCACAACAGAAAGAGTTACCTGTCTGTCAACTTATCAATGAACCGGTTGGTGAAATCTTTCACTTGCGTGACCAGGTCCCCAAAGGGCTTCACCCTTAAGGCGACGCTTTCCGAGGTATCCAGCACAAAGAACAGGTCCACAGGGCAGTCTGGGGACAAGCGCAGAGACGGAGGAGTCGCAGGGCGTCCCCACTACGCCCCTCGCCTGGGCCCAGGCTGCGCGGGGCTCGCGTGCCCTCGCCCAGGCACATCTGCAATCCCACTCCCTTCTTACGGTGCTCGGGGGCTTTGTGTTAAGGGGGCTGCTTTCAAACAACCATCCCCGGTGAGAACATGCAGGCATGCGTGTGTAGCTGAGCTCGCTCTCCCACGGAATTTCAACCTTGCCATGAAGAATAAGCAGGATTACATCTGAGCATGCATTCAGAAAATATCAGTTTGTTGTATTTAACAGCCTCCTATGTATTTTTGTCCCCTTCGCATTCAAAGGGCATCTCTGTGAGACCAGTATTATTTAATATAATCGGCAGCTACAGCAGCAACTTGAATCCCCCCCAACAACATATAATAATAATGAGCACAACAAGAAATTAATGATTTTCTAAAGCATGTTGGCACAAATATTCCTGTATAAGAGAGAAAAAACAAAAATAGCACTTAGCAACCGGTAACAAAAATCAAACTCTTACACAAAGCTCAACCGAAAGCAGTTGTCTCTCATTTTCCCCTTCTACACCCCAGGTCCCAGTAACTACACATCTGATAAGACAGAGATAAGGAGAAGCAGGAAAAAAAAAAACCTTAAAAATAGGTAGGTGTATCTTGCAAACACTCTTCAAACACGCACTGCCCTGCACTGGAAATACTACTGCACTCCAAAACTTCCCGACAAAGCTGCAACAGCAAAATGCAGCTCAGCTCAGCCATGCAGGCAGCGAAACGGCAGCCGGGTTTATCAGCTAATCTCAGGGTAGCTGGAAAGCAGTGAGACACCTTGGAAGGTGGCCCAGGCTTACCTTGAGCATTTGCAACTCGGCTGGTGATTTCCGYGCGCTGAGCCCACGAGCCTCCCTTCAGGAAACAGACTTGAAGTAGCAAAGTGAAGAAAAAGTTTTTCAGCCTCATTTTTGCTTGCTTCAGATGACCATTTAGTTGGATTTGGGGGGGAAACGAAAAGGGAAGGAGAAAYTCTTAGCCAAGAGGGGCCACAATCCAGAGGAAGGAGTCAGTGAAGAAATTTTTATTGCTTTCTCCTTGGTTTCTGTGTGGAAGGAAGAAGGCAGGAATGTTAGGATGAGGAGGAGATTTTTTCAGTCTGAGAAMGGAGGGAGGGATCAGGGATGTCAGCTGTTAGTCAGAAACGAATGAGGCATTTTTTGTTATCCTTTTCCCTGGATGTCGCTGTACCTGCACGAGCACCCCCGGGCTCTGCACCTGCACCCGAGCTGCTGATGCCCCAGAGATGGGGAACTCCTTATGGAGAAACTGGGAGTGCTGCAAGCTTAGCAAAGCCTAGCAAAGGACACCCCCACATGCCACTCAACAGAAACACATTTTGGGACCAGCTTGGCCTGCACATGGCCAGGGATGCAGGATGGAGCTGGGAGAAAGCTTGGGACACCTGGTGAAGGGTGCAGATTGCCCACTCTGTGCCCAGGGCTACTGGYCAGCTATCAGCAGGAGAGTGGGCTTGTAGTCTGGGAAAGCGAGGGGCAGTGGGAGAGGCAGCTGCTGGCTCGAGTGATGACACATTTTTGTTATGTTTGACCCATCTTAACACAGCAACTGCTACCTCATCATAGACCATAATCTGCTCCCTACAACACGGAGATTGAGACTAGATCTCTAGCAGAGACAGGAGAAAAGAGCTGCCAAGCCCAGGAGGTAGAAGCTAAAGTCCAAAGCCTATAGGTAGGCTTGGAGGTAGGTGCTCTCCCACCCTGTTTTTATCACTTCTCACTTTTGTCCATACCTACGCTCCCACTAATGCATTTACATAAAGCTTTTCCACCACAGGTTTTTGCACAACCTTTTAAAGAAGGACTTCCACACTCACTGGAAACTACTTTCCTCTTTGTCTTTCAGTTTACTCAAAATAACCCTTTTCCCKGCACTTCTGTCTAGTCACAGTATAGCCATCCATTAACTGTCCTTGGCAGAAGTTTGACTGCCAGCATCATAAAGAAGGGTCAAAAACTCAAGAACGAAGGAAAAAAAGGCTAAACTCTTATTCTTATGCCCCCTTCCTTTGACACAAAGTAAGGCATTTACTCTCTGCACAACATTACTACTGACTGTAAATGTCCTATAAGCATTAACTCCAGCACAAAGTGGGTTCTTTAAGTATCTCATTTAAGAGAAAACTTAACAACGTATGTCTGGTCTTTTACCTAATCTTCCAAAAGGTCCTGAAATTATACYTCATATAATTCAGTTAAGACCATTTCTTCTCTTAGATGTGGGAGGACTCAGGTCATACCCATGTCACACCAGCAGGAAATCATCACCCTTCTCCACAGTGAAGAATAATTTATTTTCCCTGCAGCATTGTGATTCCACTCTTTTATAYTCATATGAAGATCCACTTTGGGATTGCATCACTCCCTGGAAGTCATCTTTATACAGTCCTAAATTCTCCTCCTAGAAAAATCACCCAMCTTTTTTCCTTCCTTCTCCTCTTCCACCTCCCATCATTCCTAACCACAAAAACGTAGCAGCTTGTCCATCTTTCATACACAAAAAAAACACCTTGGTTATGAAGTGATTCAGAAAAGAATAGATGTGGGAAGAAGCCTCAGGCTGAGAGCTTCAGTTAGCATTAAATAGAGCTGTACTTCTACCAATTTGAAATTACATTAGTGGATGAGCCATCCACAAACAACTGAGGCAGATCTATCAGATAATGACTCTCTGAATAAGCAACACTACCTAAAAATCAGTGGAAGAAAATACAGACCCCGCTAAAATGAAATCTAATAACCAAACAGAACAATAGACATTTTTTCATGTCAAATCCATATTGAAAACATGAATAGAGCAATTTAAGTATGCAATTTAAGTATATGTAGAAACTGAAGTTAAAGCAAGAGAAGCTAGTGGTCTCAAGGTGGGACAGGACCATTGCTGGGGAGTCCCTGTGGCTCTGTTCCCACAGTTTCTCCATGCTGCCAAAGCTGGGAAGGAACAACATGCCTTTCAAGTCCAGCCTCTCAAGTTGGGCACCACAGCAGTGTTTCACTCAGTTCTCTGTGATTTCATCAGGGTGGATCAGAGGGAGAATCCCTGTGGTGGGAATAGATATCCCATAGACCCTCTTCTTCCTTGGGGAAGTGGAAGAGAACTGCAAGAGCAGCCTGTGGAGAGCCTCGGGCTCCTGTTTGCTTTTAATATCAGTGCAGATCTGATCAGTCTATAAAACCAACAAGGCTGAACTCTTGAACAGAGGTGGGGGAGCTTTTCAAAGCTATGCTGGTGGCACCAGCAGATGAAGGTAGTGACAGGTAAATTTTCAAGGCATCTTACCTCTCCAATCTCCCTGAAGGTGTTCATACTAACTGAAGATGTTCTCCCAGAGATGCAGCATGTCTGTGAGTTGCTTCCTGCTGAATGAAGGTATAAGAGAAGCACAAGAGCAGGCTTGGGGCTCCCTGCCCATGTCCCTTCCCTTTCCTAGGGGCCAATTCTGAGGTGTAGCACTCCTCACCTGGTGCTACAGCTAAGACACCTCCTTGGGAATAGAGTCACAGAGCTCACCTGAGCTTTTAGAAATAGCAAGAGGCACTTTGGGAAGAGATCTCAGCTGAGGCAGCACGAGCCCACGAGGCCCGGCTGCACCCGCTCCCCAGCATCCCACAGCTCCATCCCACAGCCCCTGCAAGCGGGGCAGGGAGCTGGGCAAAGCAGGGTCTCCCAAGCAGCCTGCAGTGTCCRGGCATCCCAAGGGAGCAATTCCCCAAGAGACTAGTGCCTTTGCCCTTAACTCTAGAGGTCTGGAGGGCTGTTCCTGGGAATAATATCCCATCTGTGTCTTCTGGGATGTCTAATATGTTTGTAAGCTTGGATTCATACAGTTTCAAGGGATTTCTTTTTTGCCTTTTCCAGGACAACAGCATTAAGACAGGGTTAACAGTTGACAGTATTCCCCAGGAATTCAGTTGCTATTTCATTAGAAAAGTATAAGCACATTTTGAAGAAATTGAGCTGATACCTGTTCAGCCCTTTGCTAGGAGTTTGGAGGCAGACCCAGACCCATGTTGCARTCTTTCAGCCTCATGCTATGCTGCCATGTCCTGGAAGCTATGGACATGCGCCTGCAAAGAACATCCCCTTTCTCTGGAAGACACCRGCACAGCTGAGCCCTCAAGCTTGGCAAAACTCATTACACCTGACAGCCCAGCTCTTGGCCCTGCCTCCTCCACACCATCCCTCAGAGTCCTCCTCTGTGCCACACAGGGCCAGCCCACACCAAATCCTCAGGTGTCTTCATGATGAACCCCAAACTGGGGTTCTCTTCTCCACGCACCTCTTTGGGGGCAGCCTCCATCCAAAACACRGTGCAGGGAAGCAAAGGGAAACCTTCTGCAAGGCCTGTTTGCCCCAGTGGGCAAGTCCCTCCCTAGCAAGAGAAGAAGTCACCCAGCTGGGCTTTGGACTGCCAGTCGCAATTGCAGAGGCATTTCACACAGTGGGATCAGAGCAAGATATTTTCAGGACAATTCCTGACTGAATCGGGGTGTATGTGGGGAGAAAAAAAAAAATAAAAACAATTAAGACTCTTTGCTTTGTTTAGCAACAGAGAAAGGAATCAGTTTGCTCCTTTTTTTCTGATATCAACTCCTTCATGCAACCTTTTTTTTTCTCTTCAATCAAGAGTCTTGAAACGGAACATGCTCTTTCCAAAAGAAATAAGGAAATGAACTGAAATGAATTCCCCTGGGGAAAGCCAGGACCAACCTTCCTGGCAATCTCATAGCCAAATGGTTAGTTTAGACAGTGGGTATTGGCAGAGCACCAGGTTTCCAGTTCCATGTTCTGTAGCTGGGGCAGCTTCATCCCATTACACATCCCTGGGAGAGACCAAAACTCAGAAACAACCAGAATTTCCCTGGTTGCAACCACACCAAACAAACACCAGTGCCACCCAGMCCTCCGAACTGCCTGAATTACATTCCTCCATTTCCTGGGGACATAAATACCTAAGCCTTACTAAGTGTTTGGGATGACGGAGGTGTATGCTAGGAAAGACTTYGCTGTGACTACCATGGAGTGACCACAGGCTACTTAGCCCTGGGCTGCCTGCACAACCCTAGCCCCTGAAGTTGCAAGAAGGCACAAACTTCCTTGTCCATGAGTCAGTAGGGCCCCTATTGAGAGTCTTCTCTGCCTCACTGTGGTGGGAACAGCCATGGTCCAAGATGAGCACCGAGCCAACCACAAACTCCGCTGAAAAGAGTGTTGTTTGTGGTGTTTCCACACATGCTAATTTGAGTTCCCACAGTGGATTTTTGCAGGAAAAGGCAGTGGCAGCCCCACTTCTCCCACCCCCACGCAGGAACAGAGCAAGGAGAGCACCAGTGCCTTCAGCTAGGCAGATGGTGACATCTCCAGGTGGGATGCAGAGGGCTGTAGTTGGTAAAGAGGTTCTTGCAGCATGTATAGGTAGTACCTCCCACCAAGCAGGCCTGCAGCTTCCTCCTGCAGGCCCCAAARCAGCTGCAGCAGCACGAGTGCAATGGAAAGCAGCTCATCCCGTCAGCTGCTCTGGCAGCCACAGGCAGAGGAGAAAACCCAACCCACACCAGGGAGCATCTTCGGAATACCTTGACATTTTTACTTTAAATGGCACCTCTGCAGTTTTTTCATCTCCTAACTGTCTTATAAATCTTGCAAAAGGCAAGACAGCCAGAACGCGGCGCTTCCCGTCCGTTCCAATCACCGGCTCATCTGACCTAATGTGAACTTCCCCACTTTGCAGCTTGCCAGCTGGGTTTCTCCTTTACTAAATAGGTTCAAATAGGCCCAGAAGGACTGCTCCTTCCCARCGTTTCAGCAGAGCTTGGGAAGAAGATTTCCAGCTCCCACTAGAGGCTGATGGCATTGCGTAGCACACAGGCTGCAGCAGCTCCCCTATGGGCTGCCTTCAAAGTGGAGGCTAAAGCAGCTCCAAGAGTCCCAGCCTCTCTCCCCCCTCCACTTTTTATTAAATATATATATATATCCCCTAAAAGGGAATGCTCCCAGAGAACCAAGGGAGACTTGCTCCAACAAGCAGCCGCCATCAACAACTCCTGAAGCCACAAAGAGCCACCCCATGCAGCTGCAGCAAGTTCAAGGTTTCAGAGGAACCTTTGCCTGCGCTGGGGGGGAATCTCCAGCCACCCCGGCCGAGCCAGCACGTGGGGTGCAAATCCCTGTGCTGGCAGCAGCTGTGCGGGCGGCCTCGCTCCGCAGACCCCTCGCATGCCGGAGCAGGGGCAAGGCAGGGCCGGCCCCGTGACGGAGCTGCAGCGCCCATGCACGCTGCTGGCTGGGGACGGGTTAATTTCTTCTCCCCGTTACCTCACGCTGGCCTCCAGTTCTATGGAAAAACAAACCATCTGGTAATAATACTTCTTTAATAGCTGTCTGAGTCTGTGGGAAAGCTTGGCTTCGTTTCTTAGAAAAGGAGGAGAGATCAAGTGAGAAGGGAGGTTTTAAAGGCAGCGTTGAAGCTCACAGAGAGGAGATAATACTTTTTTGGCCCTTTCTCCAGCCACCTCTGTTACTTCCATGTCCCCCTGTGTCAGAGGTACGTCCACATACTGTCCCCAGAGCCACCTGCCCTGTGGCTTGCCCAGGGCGGCCAGTGCCTTCACGTTCACACTGTGTCAGCTGAGGACATCTTCAAGGGGATGGATCCGTCCCCTCCAGCAGCAGGCCCCTGTCCCACACCCATCCCAACCGCCCCAGGGAGTCATTAGTTATCTCTGTGGGTTAGAAGCAGGACATGGTGSCCATCTCTGCCCTCTTCTCCCCTGCTTCCAGGCTTACTACAGCTAGGCCTAAAGCATTCCTTTACCAACAGAGACCAGACCCGCAGCTACTGCTTGTTCACCCCATCCCACTGCACAGATGCTGACAAGCAAAAGGAAGGAGAGCAGCACTGCCCTGAAATCTCCCTGCGCTGACCATTCCCCATTTCCAGGCTCTGTTCCTCGCTTCCAGTCTCTGCTGCAGAGGAGTGAGGAAGGAGCAAAGCTCTGGCCTTCTCCAGAGCTACTCAGGATGGAGCCTGTCCCTCTCCTCCCAGCTCAGGGCACGTACCTCCTCCAGTAGAGCCAACCCTTGGCAGCCCAGCAAGGGTGGTCAGGCCCAAGTCTTCAACAGTCTTGCAGATAATCTTAGAAAGGTCTTCCTTCCCCAGGGATGCAAAAAGCTGAGAGTAGATCTGAGCCCCAGGTGACACCTCCAGGAGCTGGTGCTGAAGTCCCATGGGAGTCAGAAACCAATTGTCCTTAGAAAAGGAATTAGCACTAGGCAGAGATGAAGCTCTTTGGGCATCACAGCCAGCATTTGCCTCTTGTCAAACAACCACAGAGCTGCTCTTTTCCTTTCTTTAGCATTTTAAAATTGCTAGAATGAACTTGTTCCGCACCATTGTGGCAGTGTACCTTGGCATTGAAACCTTCACAACTCAAGTAATGCCACTTCTGCATCTCAGGTTCTGGTTTGGGGTTTTGCTTCAGAAGCAGGCAAACTGGGCCTAAATCCTTGTTTAAAGTGTAAAGACKTGGAGAAGCTCCACTTCTCCCTCTCAGGAGTCTAAGCCAATAAACCCTTGCTCCAAGTGCTCCCTTTTGAAGCTGGCACCAAGAGCTGAAAAGGCTGGTGAAGTAGCTATAGCAGCCTGAACCAACCAGTCACCCAGCCTGCAAATTTGGAAGGATATTTCCAGCTTCTTCAGAGGTTGGAGAGAAAGCCAAAAAATGGAGCAGATGGAAGAACAAAAGTATCATCAGGAAGACRGAATAACTTGGTGTTTGAGTCAGTTCTCACATAAAGCTCACCACAGCCTGACCCTGGATGATCTATGGGCCAGGGAGAAAACCCCTTTCCCAAAGGGATTACTACCAGTTAGGCTTTGWGAGACATCAGGATGCACTCTCTCAACCTACCAGGAAGGACCTTGCTAACCTTGCAGAGACTGAGTTTCCCAATCTTCCTCCCACCACACCATCAAAATTTGAAACCAAATAAAGCAAAATTAATTTTCATCACAGAGCACAGCTCACTTTTAAGGGTCAGAAATATCTTAGTTTGGGGATAAAATTGACCAAAACAGGAAAAAGATCATCAAAACCTCCAGTGTTCTCTGATTTTCGAAAAGGGAAAAAAGGAGGAGGGGAATTTCTGTTTTTCTGATGAAGATGGGAAAGGAAATTACAGTAAGTGTCAATGCTTCAGAGTTATTACTCATTAATTCATAGCCAAATAATTATTTTCTTCTCCTCCAGCTGGACCTTGTTGTGCCAACCATAGCCCGCCCTCTCTCCCTGTGATCATCCCAAGACAGAGTAGGGTGCTCAGGAAATGCCACCATCGCTGRTACTGAGAAGAGAGCAGTTACAGTTTCCATGGGCCATAACAAAGCTGTTAAACTTAGGTGTTCTCCCATGTGGCCTCATGGAGGATATCCAGCAGGCACAGTATGRAGACTCTCTGGAAAAACATATGCTAATCCCTAGAGCAGTTGGACAGAAAAGATTTTCCATTTCTCTGCAGCAAAATACATTGCTTGGGCAATTCCCAGAGAGTAGAGGGAATTTGCTGGGCCAAGCACATCTTTCTCGGGAAGGAGGCACCGGGCATTCTAGGAACAGCAAAATGGCTTTGCCTCCAGCTGGAAGAACGTGGAACATCTGCTACCAACTGCCAGGCAGTCATCAGCTCCCTTACCAGAAGGCTGGGGTGGTCCAAGGCTCCTGTGCCACTCCTTAATTTGTAAGCCTGGGCCAGCATGTGTCAAAATGCAGAGACACAAGTTAGCCAGGTTAAAAACTCGTATTTCTTCTGCAATCTAGGTGTGGGTTATGGTGCTGTTCCTAAACTCCCCTTATTTGCACATGCTCCAGTTTGCTGCCACACAGCAATATAGTGCACTTCACTCTGCCCATGGAGAATGCAGACCTAGGAGATGAGCTGAGATCCCTGTCAGCCCATTCTCAGACTGTTTATCTCCCCATGGATCATTTATACTCATTTATATCATGACAACAGGTATCACAGCTTATTGGCGGATTTGCTCTTCAAGAGCATTCAAAGGATGCATCAACATTTGCAGCTGAGTGCTCGTTAGAGTAGAGCCAGACCCAGCCCATCGCTTTTTCCTAGAAGTGTAAAACAAACTAGCTACCCTTTCTGGCAGGGGCAGCTTCCCAGCCCACTCTGAGGGATGCCAAGCATCGCCCTTGGCTCTTTTGCAGGCAGTGAAGCAGATGGAAAACACTCAAAGGCTTTGCTATCCCGAGAAGTCTTCTCCCTCTGCTCAGCATTAACTGTAATGGAGACAGCAGGGAGGACACAGAGCTGGAGGAGAAACAAGGTGGCTGTTGCTTGATGGCATTAGCCCATCTCTAGCAGATACCTCCCGGGGACGGGCTTGCTGCAGAAGAGCAGMTTGCACGTCCTTGCTGACCCCAAGTCCTGCTTGCCTGGTGTCCTCCCAGTGCTACGAGCCAGACGTGCCAGCATCACCACGCCAGGGCTGTGCTCCCAGCGCTCGTGCTTAGCTCAGCCCTGCAGCTCTAGAGTGGGCGACCCTTTATTGCTGCTAAAAAAGGATCAGCATCATGTAAGTGCCGTGACTCTACCAGGGTAGGGCCCCAGGACACGCCAAACACACGGGGGTGGCTGAACAACTGCTGCATGTGGGCAGAAACACTTGAAGTCTTCCATTAAAAAATGATGGGCCACCAAGATGGTCGGAGGCTGGAACATGTGGACTGCTCTGCAAGGAGGGGCTGCAYTTCTTCAGTCCAGAGAAAAGGAGATTAAGGGAAGTGGGGGAGGATAGACTAAACCTCCATTTTCCACTGCACGCATAGGGGCTGTGCAGCAGACAGAGCCAGACCCTCCCGAGAGGCACACAGCAGACAGATAAGAGGCCACAGGCACAGTCTGCTGCAAGGGAGATCCCAACAGGACACAAAGATAAACAGCCTTCCTTCACTGCTCTTTCATAGGCACACTCAAAGGTAAACAGGCAGTTCCAAGTCTCCAAACACTCTGCCTGTTTCTAACCTTCTCAGGAAGGAGCAACCAAACACTGCAGCAGATGTCCTGCAGCAGATGGCTGAGGGGTGGGAAGCAAGGACACCACCACCTCTCCTAAACACCCTCCCAAGCCACTGAGCCCCAGGCTAACCAGGGACACAAATGCTCTGCACTTCCACAGCCCTCCTACCTGCAGGATCAGCACCCATCCACAACCTTGAGAGCTCCTGAAGGAAAGAACAGGCCAAGCAAGTGAAGAGCAGTGCAGGTTACCATCCCTTGCTCTTCCTGGGCAAGGATTCAAACCACGAGGGAAAACAGCAGGCACCTGTGGGCTCATTGGAAASGAAAGTAGGGCTGCCCCTCCTCTTAAATAGCCAGACATGGGTGGAGCTTGGAGTGTTTGCTCCAGGTGCAAGGCCAGCTCCTAAGTAGGTGCTGCCCACTGACTATCTCTGCAAGGAGCCTCAGCACCACAGGCAAGCGCTGTGCAAGGGCTGGGCTGGCACTGCAGCCACACAAAGTGCTTGGAGGCGTCCTGTGACTTGCAGCGAGGTGGGCAAGGGGCCCTCGCGGATCAGAGATGTGCCAGGGCCAGCCAGACCCAGGTGTCTGGCTCAGGCAAGTCCTGCTTCTTGCAGGGGTCTCAGAGCRCTTCTTGCAGGAGACTCAGGGGACAAGGAATTTCTTTTCTAAACCCAAGCAGGGCCATGAATGACAGACCCAAAGAGGGTGTTTTTTTGCCAAAGTTGGGTGTCCAGGCCTGGAGCTGCGTGCTGCAAGCAGCTCTGTGCATTGCCCAGGCCAGGCACTCAGCCTGTCTGGCTGCTGGCATTACAGACGCTGATAAACCACAGGCACTGTTACCAGCGGAGAGCAGTTTGCATGTTCAGTCCATGCAAGCTTCTCTAGTTTCTCTCTTGTGGCATCTGCTCCAAAATAAAGAGTGGCTTTTAAAAAAAAAAATCTTTTTTTTTTTTTTTTTTTTTTTTAAGGCAAATTCTCACCTTAGAATAGACAAATGCGTGTTTTTTAAAGACAGTTTCAGCTGACTTCCTACTGTGGAAGGGACAGGGTCCCAGGCTTTTCTGCAAGTCAGGATAAATGGCTTTTTTCCTTCTTACTCATGTTCTTCCTTTTCTTTCCTTCTTACTCATGTTCTACGGTGCAGCCGTACACCAGGAACGCTTGAGATGAGCCCTGTCTGGCTCGCTGACTTTGCAACCCCGTTTCGTGTGCCCGTTGCAAATCCGAGAGTCCTGGGTGAGATGGGCAGGAGAGACCCTGCTGCGAGGTGCTGCAGGGTGGCTTCAGCGTGACGCACACTTACCAGAGGTCCCTGTGACACTCGTATCCTGAGCATGGCATAACCGGGAACAGGGTCAGCAGTTAACAGKAGTTTATAGACCTGCCACGGGGATAGTCTGAGGGCAGGCAGCACCTTGTCCTTGAAAGGGCCATCAGCAGCCTGATGAACATCCCTGTCCACCCAGGCTTGGATAGTGTCCCTGTCCAGCCCAGTGCAAAGCCACTGCTAGCAGGACTGGGCAGGAGATGCAGCAGGGAGGGCTGAGAAGGTTCTTGTCCCAAAACATGGACCCAAACCAGCTCTTTGTGCAGATGGGGAGCAGCTCTCTGGCCAGATGCTGAGCCCGGGTACGTGCTCCTAACTTACTGCTTGGCCCAGAACTGTAAGAGCCAAGGGGGAGCAGGGGCAACGAGGAGAACACAGCTCACCCGTCCAAATGGAGAAAAGCGTCGGAACGGGCATTTCACCCTCATTTCCCCATCAGGCCCGCTGAGACTGGGAGGGCAGCGCTGGGTGTGCTGGCCGCCTGGCTGACCCTCAGTGCCGGTGCCAGCGCCGTGTGCCCCGGGCCAGCAGCGAAGCAGAGGTTTGGTCTGYGGCGCGCGGGGCGAGCAGCGGGGACGGGGAGCGCTGCGGCCTCGCGCCCCACGCGACACACCGGGGCTCCCCGGGGAAGGCGCGCGCTGCAGCGCAGCTCGAAATAGCTCCGGGGGTGCCTGCCAAGCTCCAGGGCTGGCACGTGGCGGCCCGAGCCGAGAGGAGCCCTTGTACGCGCCGTGTCCCCCTTGCTGAAGAGTTGCCTCCCGGCCGGCGCACGGCCCCGCCATGGGCTGCTCCCTTCCGGGGGCCCAGCGGTGACTCACATTTGCTATAAACATGTCTCCTAATGAATCCCGCCTGGATGCCTTTTGGGAAAGCACTGGGCTTTCTCTGCGTTGCTCCCCCCAGCCCGCTCCCCTTCCCCGGCTGGCAGCCCCGCTGCCGTGCGTGATCGTTTCCTGCTGCCGAGCCCAGCCAGGAATCTGAGGCGCTTTTTCCAGCCGGCCGCCTCTGGGTTACGAGTTGCTTCAAGGACTGGTTTGCTTCAAGGACTGCGTGGGCTGTTAACCCTTCGGGGGYGATGGGCGCGGGAGCTCCTGCGGCGCCGGGATCCCTCCCACCGCACCGCTGCTCCGCGCTGGGAGAGGGCATCCCGCTGGCGCCGGGACCGCGGTGCAAGGGGCTGGGGACCCCGGGCTGCCCCTCTCCACCTGGAGGGCGCAGGGAGGTCTGGTGGTCCTTCCCCCCGGGTTTCTCCCGCTGGCGGGGCTGAGGGCTGTGAAGAGCGAGCGCTTTATTGCTTTTACACAAACAGGACATGAAGGACAAGATAACGCTTGATCGCCTAGGGCGCGCGGAGCCAGAAGGGACTGATGTCGAGGCCGGGGGCTGCATGAGTGAATACATGTCACGAGCGGGGGAAGAAGCACTAAGTTGGAGCCGTGTTGGCRGAGGGTTAGGGAGGGGAAAAGAAAGGCAAGGAGAAGAAGCAGGGARGTGCTCATTTGCAAAAGCAGGAACTGCTGGATCGCAAGTGGCCACATGCCATGCAAGCTGGTTGCAAGCTCCCGTCCTCTTCCAAGCCGCCGCTCAAGATCTCCGGTCCCTGCCGGTCCTCCGAGCCATTGCAGAGGGAGCAGACGCGCCAGGGACCACCTAGCGCCGCGCAAGTCCGTGCAGCTACAGGCGGGGCGGTTTGGAGCTTCCAGTTGAGCCATGCGAGGGGGCGACAGTGTGACCGCGGTGGGTGAGGGAGAAGCTAGCAAGAAGCTGGCAGTGTCTTCAGGGGCAGCTCCAGCACAAGCCCCCGGTGGTGCCACGTCTGCTGCGACGCTCCAGTTAGGCAGTGAAGGTGTTTCTCACATGGGGCTCTGGATCCAGAGAACTGGGAAGTCAATCAATGAAAATGGTCAGGGCTCAGCTGAGGATCCCAGAGGTCTCCTCCTCCTCCTCCTCCCAGCTCTGTCCCCAGCCATGCCTTGGGCTCTGCAATCACATAGGGTCTCAGGGACCCCCCACCACGCTCTCAGCAACTCCCCCATTGCTTCTGAAATGCTCCCAGGCCATGTTTAAGACATCTGTGCCCTCATGGCCAAGCCTGGGCCAGGATGTCAAACTCTTCACTCACAGTCTGACAAYGCAACAACACCAGCAAATCACTCCTTTTGTCATTTCAAGTTCACCCCCTAACATATAGCACGAGTTTGCACAAGCATGCCAGGCGTCCAAGGTGCCCACACAACCTACTGCTGCTCCACAGAGAGGCTGTGGACCCCAGGACCACAAGTACCAAATAGCCCTACACTGTCTGTATGGCTCCTGTGCCTGGAAGGTGGATGGATGCAAAGATCATGGGGATGCAGGGAAAGTCTCCAATGTGCATTGGAGACCCTCTCAGCATCTTCCCAAGGCAGAGGTGGGGAGAGGGAGAGAGGAGTGGATGAACCCTGGGGTATGGCAACTACTGGGCTGTTTGGGAAGGAAAAAAGGACAAAAGGTGGCAGGGAAACAGCCTGCATGAAGGACTGGGAAGGTTTCAGGCTTTTTCCTGTGAAGGACTGGCATTTATCCTTCATTTCARAGTGATGGTGTGGCCAGCCGTGGTGCAGATATGGACTGTGGGCTCTACCTGGACCAAAAGCGGCCCTTTGGGAGTCTTGGAGGAGACATTCAAAAGCACAAATTGGCTCCCTGCAGGAAAATGCGTTGTTACCACATGCTGGTAGAGGGGTGGCAKGGAGGGGTTGCACAGGCCAGGTTAGCTGCATCTTCACCTTGGTCTGCACAGGAGCATCACAAGCAGCAAGTGCACCTGAGGGACGGGGCAAGCAGGGGACCTTTGGGCAGGTCATGCTCCCCATCTTTCCCTTCAGGTCACCATTGCACCATGTGGCCTCCAGCCACTTGACAAGCAACTGCTTGTTCCACGTCTGCAACTGGAAATTTGTTTTAAGCACAAATGGAAGTTTCTCTGACATGCCAAATCTGCACTTTTTAACTGACTTTAGAGAGTGGCCAACAGTGCACCACTCCTCCGTGGTACATATATTTTGGGGCATGGCTGTGYGCTTAGCAAAATGCAGAAATGTCCCTTGGACGAGGGCAGCAGTGCCTGCAGCAGTCACCTCAAAGGATGGCATTGCACAGCTGGTTTATGGCACCCTGGGGCATGGGCACGCTCCTCAGATGGGAGCTCTTCCCCAACATGAAAAGACCAGAAAACCCTGAATGAAAACCAYCAAGTGAATGTCAAATAAATTTCTCTCTCCTTTGCAATGAAAATCCTGCCGGATTTCTGTTTCAGTTTGACCCTAAACAATGGATGCAATCCCAAATTTGGGGCTAGCGTTACTCCAACCCTCCATCCCACTCTCTGGAGCGCACTGAAGAGCACTCGGGGGTCACCCTACTTGGTCAGGACTCTTGGTGCTCAGCTGCGATCCTGCTGCTGGATGGTGTGCCATCACAAAGGCCTGGGAGCAGCTTTGCCCCTCAGTGTCTCATCTGCAGAGTCAAAACTCAGAGAGGGGCAGAGCCAAGTGGCCCAAGGCCTCATCCAGCAAAGCTCCTCTTTTGGCCTGCTCATAAACAGTCACAAACGGCTCACAAACTTTCCTCTGGGTACAAAAACGCCACTGGTACCTCAGGAAAGAAGAAAGCAGAAGGCAGCRTGCTAGGAGTGTTTCAAATATGCAAGTAGCCCTCATGCACATCCCAGCCTTCCCTTTCAGGCTCAGAACAGCTCATCGTAGCAACAGCAACTGTGTTTTAAATCAGCAAGAGCCCACAACTGAGCGTGGCATTAAGCGCATGGTGCAACTACAGAGCCTTCTCCTGATGGCACGCAGGGCTCGCTCCCACCACTCCATTTTATCTCACTCATCTCCCAAATGGTTTTGCTCCCTACGCATGGAGCTGACATGACTGCAGGTTTCTGGGAAGAGACATCCCTGTGGTTAAGCTGCATAAACACTGGTGTGGGAATCCTGAGACATTCTGGTTTCGCACTTGGATGGATTTAGACTGTGGATGCTTTTGGAGTGATTCGGTACCTCTTGTTCCTCTTTTCAAGACAACTAGGCTGAGGGTGAGTGGGGGGAGCTGCACATCTGGAGCTGAGTTGCACATCTGGTACATTCAGTGCTTCCTAAAAGTCCCTGCCACGTTACCCTTTGGATGGAGGCCTCGGGCTTGATGCATAGCACAGTAGGATTAAGATCCGTAGCTGCATTTTTTTGAAGGGAAAGTAAAAATAACCCTGTGAGCAGCGTGCCGTTCCTAGCGGCACTGAATGCAGGAGCAGGGGAATCACAGCGAGCCCTCGACCTTCCTGCAAGTCCTTCCAACCTGAGCTCTGCGCTGGAACCAAGGAGATCCGCTCCACATCTGTGCACGCAAGGCACTGAGGGTCCATTGAGAGGACGGGAGCTGCTCGGGACCTTTCTAACAAAATGTCCTTCCATTGCAAAATGGCAGGACACCRGAATCGTACGTGCTAAGGCCTGTTGCAATGAAATTTGGGGGTTTCGTGCTGAGAACCTCTTCCCTTGGTGTAACCTTGGGGAGGCCTGAGGCTGACCACTYAACGTCCCACTCACCGGTCTGGCCAAGCACTGGCTTACCAGATGGGCAGAGCCATCTCCATAAAGATCCATGAAAACAGTGCCTGGCTCAGCTGGGCGTATGCACYGGTTATCACCAGGGGAGACCCTCTCTACTTGCTGTGGATATTGATCCCTTCTCAAGCACCGTTTCTCACATGTTCTTCCCAACAGCACTGATTTCCTGCACATGGGAGGCCAGGAGCAYTGCACACCCACAGATGCCCTCCTGCACCTCGCTGTGCTCATGCAGGGTCCCATCCTGGGCTGTGGGAAACACTCCCCAGCAGTGCCCAAAGCCCCCACGACTCCGCTCTGTGATGGACACCCATGGGCGCTGGCACCGGGGAGGATGACCAGCCTGGGCAGCCTGTGGTGGGTGATGGAAATAACGCACTTGGGGCAGCTTGCAGAAAAACTGGATGGTGGCCAGGCCCCACACAGTTACCAGAGCCAGGAACTCAGCAGGAGCAGGGTGTCTTCAAAGAGCAAGCCGAGAGAGACATCTAGTGACCAGCTGGAGGGAGTTTCTCCATACAGGCTGACTCCAGGAATTGGAGGGACGTCCCTCATCATGGGCTTGCCACCTCTCAATACAACCAGAAGGCCACAGATGACACCTTGCCCAAGTGAGCAAGACAGCYCTACCTACAGGCACTGATTCGGAGTAGGCTTAAATCCCAACCACCAAGATATGCCCAGGAGACTTAATCCACATCCTTCCTCCTGAGGAAGGGGTGCCAGATGGGATTTCCTTGGCCAAACCATACATCCCAACAGCCCTACCGCTCTCTTCCACCTGCTGTGGAGCAGCAAAGAAGGAGCAACGTCCTCCCCTGGGATTTGCCATGGCAGGGTGTGGGAGGAGGGCTCAAAAAGCCCCAAATTCAGCTGCAGCACCAGCCGTGGCAGGGCTGGCTCCCAAACACCGGGGCTCTTTTCAGTCAGGCTCTGCTGCAGCTGCAGTCACGGGGAGCCCCCTTTCTGCAAATGCAAGGGGAAAGCTGTCAGGAGGACTTCATGCAGACTCCTCAGCATCCTTCCACCTCCGTGACCAAGGAGAAAATGAGATTACGGATTCAGCCCCCTCCCATTGCGCCAAGCACGGAGCCATCCCCTAGAAACCCTGTGCTCTGCAGGCAGGAGGGGAGAGGGTGGAAATTACCCTTTCTAAACTGGCCATGAGCTCAAAATTAGAATAATTAAAAGTGACTAGCATGAACACATAAAAAAAAAAAAAAAAGGAATTACAACTAAAAGAGAATATTTAAATATAAAGTGTTTCCATGGTGAAAGTCACTTTCCCTTAGGGGAAATAATTTTTTTGTTTGTTTTGTTTTTCCAACCTCCATTTTGTGCTATATATTGCTTTTGAAAATACAGCCTGTGAAAAAAACATATAACAATATTCCAAAGACTTAAATTTTGGAAGCGTGCCCCTGGAAGGTGACACCCTCAGTGAAGGCCATCATGCTCCATCAATGGGGGAAGGATCAGGCATTAGCTTAACTCCTTTCTGCCAAAGCCACACTTTTCCACAAAACAGTAAATTTCCAAGAGTTTGATGGAGGAGTATTGAGCGAATTACTTGCAGAAATGTTAAGTCATCTGCCTGAATAATATACATTGCTTTGATAAAGGGGAAAAAAAAGAAAAAAAAATCACACTATAGCTATTCTGTTGATCAACTGCAACTTTCATGTTGCATTGAATATTTACTGCTTCGTTAGTGATGTGCATCTATTTCCCCATCCCCATGGCAGTGGATGTACCTCTGTAGCATTTTAAGGTCATGTAAAATGCAAAACCAGCACAGAGCACAAGGGCTTAGCTGAAGCAAAGCACTCCGGCTTCTTCCAAAGAAACTAGCATATCTTCGTGCTATCTGCTTTTGAAAGAAGCCAAGTTGGACGTTTCCCTCTGATTTTGGTGTTGTCATCAACACGCTGCCAGAAAATATGACAACTGTTGTTTAAACTCCTCTTTCCCCAGTCCTTTCTCAGGAAGTCTGTCTCAGAAATAAAGTGCAAAGTCCAACACTACTGAAGCAAGGAATGCCTGGACAAGGAGCAGCTCAGCTGTGTTGCCTCGCATTAGACATCCCACCCCACATTCTCCCWGTCCCTACAGGGGTAAAAACCTAAATTCGCCTGCAGAAGAGACGGTGGGCTTGGCTGCAACCCTCAGTCCCTCCAGAATGGGGTTCCTGTGCAATGGGGAGGCAAGCAAGCATTTGCCATTTTTTTTCTGTTATAAATGGTCTCTTGATAGCAAGAAGAGTAATTTTAAAAAACACATCGTATACAGTCCCAATACTGTGTCTCATCCCATTACAGTAAGAGCAGCACTCTGATCAGTTTGGAGCATCAGGGCTTCCCTSTCTCCTCAAGCCAGAATTCAGGTCAGTCAATGCATTCATTTAAATACCTTGGAAATATGTTAATATTTAAAGATCAGACAAGCAAACATCCTTCATACAAAAAAATGAAATTCCAAGGTGATAAGGCAAGCCCTGTGTTATGCACGATAACATTTTGCATTTTCCATTTAAAAGTAGCCCCAAAAAGCTTTTTTTTCCCCTTTTATTTATTTAGATTCTGGGAAATGGAGTATCTACTGATGCTCCATGGAAAGCTGAAGCTGCAACGACTCGATTCCTTTTCTTAGGTTTCCACCGTTCCTTGCCTATGAACTCACCATAGCGATGCTCTCAAAAGGCTCTGGAAACAGCTAACCCACTTGTTAGCAAAATTCCACCCTGGGGCTTTCCTATGGGAATCTTCCTGGCAGATGCGAGCATGGCACGGACTCACTGGCTGAGARAAAGCTACCTTAGGAGCATTGCTAAAGTCTCCTCCCCTCTAGTAACCTCTGGGCTCGGATGCATCAGCAGATGCTATCGGGCATTCACATTTATCCCATAGCACAGCATCTTGCATAGAGACCCAGGACATTCCTGCTCTGCAGAAACCACAAACTCCACAGAAATAAATTTCTATCACTTACTGCAATTAGCACACCWAATTAAGGTCTCCTGTCTTCCTCAGTGCCTAAGTGATGTCCTGACATATAACCCCCTGTGAAAATACCTGCTTGTACTGGGTTTCCCCATTCTCAGTAGCTACAATGCTGGTTTCTAGCAGCACCCTGTATGCTGGAGCTGCAAAATGCTCCAGAATGAGTAGAAAGCAGAGCAAAAGGCAGAATGAGGCTGYTCCTGCCACGCACCCATGCTGCCGTCTGCCTCTCTCGATGCTTATGGCATCTGCTCACCCTCCAGCTCCACTGGGACCCAAGGCACAGCGAGATGGGCCGGCTCCCTCTGTCCTCCGTCCCTCCCAGRGCACCTCAGCCCATGCCCCTGGCTGGCCTTGGTCTCTCGCTGCAGCATGGGGGTCTCAATTTCACATGTAAATCATGCGCCACAGCAGCCCAGCTGAGGTCAACAGAGTGGAGGGACATCCCCGCAGCTGGCAAAAAGAGATTTTCCCTGCAAAAGGCCACGCTTCCCTCAGCTCACTGGTGGTGGCTCTGCAGGACRTGCATTCGAGCTGCCCAGGGGGTTGTTGCAGCAGCAGGGAAGTTTTTGCTGGCTGCCACGTGATCCCAGGTYACCTTCTGGAGCTGCCCGGAGGTCCCATCACACAGAAAGGATTTTTCCTGCTGAGACCCACGCATGGATATTTCACTCTTTCAAAAGGAAAAACACCTGCGCTGGGCTGGGGGGAGGACATCACGAGTGCCAGGCGCCCACAGCTAAATCCCCACCTTGCCGCTCGGCTCTGGGCTCACTGCGGCCAGCCCTGTGATTTGGGGGAGGCAACATTCGGTGCCAGGGCTTCCACCTCAACACACGTACACTAGGGCTGCCACCTTCCCTAGTGGAAGCTGCTGGCCCCATCTGTGCCCATTCCCACTGCCAGATGCACCTGGGCTCCCCTGGCCAGGGAATAAGGGCATGCTGTGGATGCAGGGCCACGTGAAAGGCACAGCTGAATCCAAATGGCCAGGGACAGCAGGCTGGGAAGAGGCATCAAAGCATCTTATTGAGGAGCTGGAAAAGCCCCTGCCTCCGTGAAGGAGGGTGGGTGCAGAGCCACGAGGTCTTGGGGCTCATCTGAAAAAACACATATTTCCCAAGAGTTACAGTGCAAAAATGTATTATGCAGCTCCTTAGTTATCTGGGGACATGATATCCTATGCCCTCCTCATTTGCAAAATAGGAAAATGTACACCACGCATTTTGTCCAATAGGGAATTAATTGATGGAAAATAAATTTGTTTCCTCTTGTAAGAAGTGGGAGATGGATGAAAAGACCTGGGAGCCTGGCAGCAGAAGGCAGGGATGAGCCCAAAGGATCCCAGGGAAGGGCAGTGCCCTAGACATGGCAAATCTGCCCAGACAAGGCAGCCAGCGAGAGACGCTTATCACCATACTGAGAGCAGTAAATTAATTTTAGGGGAAAAAAACCAACCATCAAGCATTGTGCAAATCAAATACCCTCCCCTTTATAAAGCAAAGGTCTAGAGCCATTCACTAAACACATCACTTGGCGAGTGATCCATGCCAAGGCAGATGAAAAGGCGGGCAAAGATACATGGGGAAGAATGACACTGGAGACCCGGCAGAAGAATAGTCAGAGCCCGTTGGTGGCAGAGCTGCACAGACATTTATTGAATACAAACATTGACAAACACGGCCGGCTCACAGAGCTTCCTGAGCTATCATCCAAAAGTTGCTTGTGGGGATTGTCATAAGAGTGCTTTCAAAGGCCCTAGGGGGGTTTAATCTTGCATAATTGATTTCTCCCTACTTTCAGTTGCTTGTTAATTAAAAAAGAGGTTTTTTTTTTTCCATGATTTTTATTCCCTTTCTTTAGTAATAAAAATGGCTTGTCTGGACCCCGCCACATTGCAAAGGGAACAGAGCACATGTAAACCAAATGCACCAACGTAGGCTTGGCTCCTGCACGTTCCGCTTCCAAAATGACAYGGGCTAAGAAAAAGCTATGCCTTAATCTCAGGGCAAGGAGTCAAGGTTGCAAAGGTGAGCCAGGACAAGCAAAATGAACAAAACAGGGGCATCTRAAGCAATAATAATAAAAAGTACTTCAAAGCAAGCACAGCTCTGGATGGCATCACAGTTCCATAGGCTACAGCAAGTACCGTCAATGTCAACTCAAAACGTTTAAATAGCTAAGCTAGACTGACACTAGAGACACCTCATCTCCTGAAGTCTCAGCAGTGGAAAGCCCCCTCCCGCCCTCCCCCACTCCCCCAAAAAGCAGATGAAGTAGTAACACCATTCACCAAAAACAAGGACCATAACTAAAGAGGTCAGGAGCAGTACCAGGAGCACAGGACGGAGCTCGTAAAGAAACTTCCCAGTGTGTGCATATGTGTGTATTTATATATATATATATATATTTGTTAGTAAAGAAAAGAGTATCTATGGAGATAAAGGGGAAGACGGTAAATATACAGATTGTACAAGCTGGGTGGAGTGTCATTGGCTTGAGAGGGTCGGGTGATGCAGAATGAAGGATGGTGGGTGGAAATTAGAGTGCGCCCATTCCAGTGACCTCAGACGTCAGCCTAGAATAGACAGGGGCAAAGAGAGGGGGGAGGGAGGAGACAAAAACAAATACTTAATAACCAGAGCAGAAAAGAAAACGAAGATCCTGTGGGCCAGCATTCCTCCTCTCGCCTACACCCCGCTCTTCTGCCAACTCACYCTGTCTTCACTAAGGGTCTAGCACGAGGCAACGATTCAGGCCAGCCTTACAAGCAGCAACATGTTGAAAGGGGCTCAAATATCTATTTTTTTTCCCTCACAAGTGGCTGCTTGGACACTGAGTATGTGGCCCAAGGGAGGCTGACCCTCTCCCAGTGCCCTTGATGGAGAGGCATCCTCTAATGGACACCCATGGACTCCCAGCACATTCCTGAGAGGGAGACCTAGAGCCAAAGGTCCAGCTACAGGGGAGACATATTCCCCCCCAACCTAGAGTCATAGTAATATCTTGAAGTAGGTGATTTTGGGTTTTTTTTCCAGCAATTGAATTCTCAATGGGTTCCTTCAACCCCTGAAGTCTGGTGGGTTGCTCAGGAGATTGGAGGAAGGGTATTTAAAGCAGGATTGGAAGGTAGAAACYGGCCTCTGAAGCTTGTGGCTGTGTGCTACAGGCCTCACAGAGKGTGACTTTCATGACTAGTCGGCTTGGACTTTGGGGCCTTAAAGGAGGTGGCAGGCACCTGCAGAAGCAAGGACCTGAAACACAGGGCCAGCCAAGTACCTTCTTGGTACCAAGAAGGCGTACCAAGTACGCCTTCTCTCCCTGCAGGCACAAACACCTAGTGCTATCCAGGAAATGCCATCCTTAGCACCGTGCTGTGGCAGAGATGCTATCATTGATGGGTGCTGGTAGGAGACAACCCACCCACGTTGCCTCACTTCTACAAGTCTCTCTCATCCCGCAGATGGGTAATGATCCTAGCTTCTCTCTTGCCAGGAACCCTTTTGGGCTTATAACCTTCAAACTCCCTGCATCTCTCTGTTTTCCCCTGCATATTGAAGCAGCGGGAGTTTGGGATCTGTCCAGCCCTCTCCCTGACAAACCGCTGCCCTTCCCTGTGTTAGTCACAGCCCAAGCTGCAGTTCAGTTAGCCCTTCCCCAAGAATCAAGAGCCCCTTGCTTTGTTTTTCTTTCCTCAAGAAGTTGTTGGGATTAAGAGGTGTCAGGAGAGCAGCTCACGCAGTGCTTCCAAAGCACCTCCAGGAAGTGAGGGGGTCCCATCCCTCTCTTGTGAGGCTGGAGGAGACACGGACACCGGAGAGGTGCCACAGGTCAGAGCAGAGGTGCTTCGGCACAGTAAAGGGGGAGCAGGGTCAGGACAGAATGGCGGAGTTTGTTGCAGGTGAAGGCTGAGGTGGGTCGGTGCAAGGAGAAGACAGCTCGTACAGGTCTTGCCAGTGCTCCCAGCCACTCACCTAAATGAGCATAAGAGTCTTCACCAAAAGCCTCTCCCTCTTCTGGACCCTCATTCTGCCAGAGGCTGCTTGGAGCAGTGCTTGTCCTACATTAACGGCGCCGGTAGCAGGTTGGCCTGGTACCAACTCCGGCTGCTCTGGAGCGTGTGGACAGTTGGCTTCATGAGATGGGTGCCTCAGTGTGCACTGCTATGCAGGCTGGGTTTCTAAGGAGGAGCATCAGGTCAGGGAAAGAGCRTTTCCTCTTAGACTCCCTGTCCACCACGTACAAGTTTGTGCTCACAGGCAGACAGGTCTGCATTAAATCCAAAGTTCCCCTAGAAACAGCACACAGCCAGCATAAAGTCAGTCAGTTCCACCTCAGCACCAGCTTCTCTCTAACTCTGTCATCCTGCATAATCTCCCTTTGCAGCTCCTTGCTTGCCACAAGCYAGCTCAGCTTGCGTGGTCCATGACCCAAACATAACACAGAGAGCATCAGGACCTCAGCCAGARTCAGTGCTAGGAAAGCCTGTTCAGCTCAGCTCCTATGTGTCCCTGGAAGGTCCTGCTGTGCCAAACTTGTGAGAGAAATACTGATATGGAAAGGAAACAATCAGGCCGTTCCCATGTCTTTTATTTATTGGACTATTTGATTATTTTCACTTGATAGAGGAAAGCACTTTGGAGGCCTGGACTCATGTTAARATGCCTCTGAGATGGTATTGAGACAGTTGGTCTGCACAATTTTGCCRCGAGGACAAGGCCAGCCCACCGGGCAGTCTCAGACTACGCATTCCCACCACCAGAACAAATCCATCTCCATGTCCTGCCCGAGAGCTCTACCTTGTTTGCAGGGAAAAGCAGCGATTTTGCCTAGTTATAAAGCACGAATCCTCAAGCGAGGATGGCAGGTGGGCGAGTGCCCAGCCCCACCGTTGGCTCTAGCACAACCTGTGGCTGCTCCAACAGCAACAAAGCGGCTTCTGGCCCCCAGCCAAGGTGCTCGTCTGAGAAGAGGCCCCACAGGTGACGTCTGATCCCCATCCAGAGGACTCAGCAAGAAACCATCAGTGCGCGTGTCACRTGCCGGCCCAGAAAGCCTCATGACACCCCTCTTAGCCTGCAGTGACTGGAGCACGTGCTACTCTCCAAGCTCCTGCAGGATTTATTCYGCCAGCCTCTCTCTTTATGGGAAGGTTGTGGAAGAAAGGCTGGGCTCGTGTGGCCTCCGCTAGCGGCTCTCACCTGGCGTTGATGAGGTACTGAGCGAGGCTGATGTTGGCGGGGGTTCCTGTGATGGTAATTTGGCGTTCCGATGATCCTTCCGTGGCATTGGCGATTTTGATCTGCGCTCCAGACATCTGTCGAATTTCATTGATTTTGGTCCCTTGGCGTCCAATTATGCAGCCTATTAGCTAGAAAAAAGTACGGAGGGAAGGTCTTAAAGCAGAAGCTCAGGCAGTAACTGGCGGGATGCAAGTGCAACCACATGGTGAAGGTCAGAGGGCTGGCAGAAGCCCTGCTCGCTCTGCTCAAGGGTGTGAGTGACTTTAATGCTCATGAAAACAAGCGACTAAAAGCACTGGGTTGAATCCCACCTTAATRTGAGCAATATTCTCCGAGGATACTTTCATTGTGACTTTTAGCAACTTGTCCCAGGCTAGTCCATTGGGAGCAAATTTTAACAATCTGAACACAGTGCCAAAGAGCTCTGAGGGTCTCAGAAGGGGAAAGATGCCTCTACATTGCTTAGTTTATTCCTGGCTGTGTCCTGATGGTTTGAGAAACCATCAAGAAAGGGAGCTCTACATCTCACCTTGCTGTAAGATAGGACAGCTTAACCTGTTGGATGGCTGTGCTCTTGCAAAGTGCCAGACATATCCTGGCAAACCTCTTGCTGCCCTTTCCATGGATTTACACCCATGAGGAGGACCCATCCCAGCTCCCTCACCCAGTGCACACTGACATACCCTGTTGGCCAGTGGATCCCAGGGGTAGAGAAGCAGGAGCTCACAGGTGATACTGTGTAAAGAAGGGGTCAAGGGGTTCTGCACTGATGAAAAATGATCCTGTCAATAGTAATGGTCTCTAACATTTGTAAGCATAACTTCTTCACTTCAACACGTGAAATTTAGCATAAGCCAAGCTCTCCACCATTCCCCCTAATCTTTCTCCCAAGATGATGTCTCTTAGGTTGAGTGATCAATCAGATCACTCATCTCTGCTGGCTGGCATTTCACATCTAGCTGCCATTGTGGGCTGATGTGGCCAGTTCCAGCATCTACCAGAGGCTCACTCCCATGGAAAAGGTGGCAATGATGAAGAACAGATGGACACAGGGAGAGGGAAGAGAGTACGCTCTTGCAGTAGAGAGTGATGGGGTTCCTGCCTTTTTCTGAACTGCGCTTCAGGAGATACAGCTCCAAAGGCGGCTCATCTCCTTGAGATAGTTAATGCTTGAGATGGACAGGAGGAGCTAACTCTGGACAGGGATGTCTGGCACAGAGATCTGAATCCCAATGTAAGACACCTATTAAATGCTGTCTCTTGTGAGGCAGAAGCCCACTTAGCTCACTCTGAAAGTGTATTAGCTTCCCTCAGTTGCAATCCCTGAATATTTGCATGATCAGTAAATCAGATGCTGATTTAGAGAAGTGCCAGAGCCAGCACCTTGGTAAGATGGAAACAAATCATCTYCCAGACTGTTCTCCACCTTTATCTCACTGCTAGTCACATCTAACCTGAAGATACTTGTACAGATTGTATACCCAGAAGAAAACAAGCACGTCACTTTTCAAAAGTGTCAATTTAACCCCAAATGCCCTCTCAGTATGTGGAATCATGCACTGTTACTGGAGTATCACATTATTCACCCGATCCTGTACTAGATACAAATTCCTTGTCCTTCTGTCTATGGAAGGGCCCCAAGATGAGGCACAACGTGAAGCAGCAGCATCCTGAGCAAAGGTGCTCAGCTGATGTTTAGGAAGCATGGGCTTATCTCCACCAGTGCACATGTCTTTCACAGCCTTGCAGGCAGCCCCAGGCTGGGGACACTGCCAGAGGTCCCTGCCCCCGGCCCTCCCCAAACAGGGACACCCCAAAGCTAGGACCACGTGCTCAGGACTGGGAATAGGGTATGTGAGACACTTCAGGAGGGAAGGCCTCCCATCTCTCTGTGCCCTGTCCTAAGGAGACTCTGCTGAGAAAAGGAATTTCCTTACACTTCTATGGGATTGCCCTGGCCACAGATTGTGCCCCTGGCCTCCAACCCTTTTGCCCTTTGAGGATGGTCCATCTGCCTCTTYTCTGTTACCCCCTCTTAGCTCCTTCAGAGTGACAAAACTGCACGTGAAAGTTCAGTTTCACCATATGTCTCTGACCGAATGAAGAGCAAATGGATTGCACTACMAAGTTAGAGCACTAGCAAAACACAAGACTTCTACTTAGGAATGTCTTTCATACTTTTTTTTTTCCTCCTGAGATCCAGAGGGCCGCATTTTCTCAGGGGCTCCTGAGGAGGGCTTTAAAACTTGCTCTTAGTCATTTGTCCATCAGCTTACAGCTTCTTTAAGCATCACTGCAGCTAATCAAGATGACCAGTTTTTCCAGCCTATGCATGAGGTATATTTGTGTGCCCTGATCATCTGTGAACATTTAAACCCCTTTCCAAGGTCACACCTGGGAATCTGGAATATGGGACATTCAGCCTAACAGCAGCTGGACTTCTATTGCTGTAGGTAGAACTGGAGATGATTACTTCTCCAGATGTTCACTGGTCTGTTGTCAGACCACATCCCACTTAGAAGAGATGCTCTATTTGGTTCTTTGGTCACCCACAGCTATGTCCATCTCATCACCTTMTTCTTCACCTATCAGCTAGAGAGGTAGTGGGGGTTAACAAACTTGAATGAATGCCCCATTGCAGCACTGGAAAGATGTGGATTAGCTCTTGGGCTGCAGCATGATGTACAGCCCAACACTATCCTAGTGTTCCTAGTGCAGAAATAACTCAGCCTGGAGAGGGTTCAGCAAGAGACAATCATACTTGGGAACCTTTCGGGGAGACAATTGGAGYCAAATCTATTTAGAGAGGAGATTTCAGTGAGATCTTTGCACAGTGTTCAAGTTTCTCCTGACAGTCAAAAGAATGAAAAGATTTGGCACCTAGGAGGTGAGGGCATGATGCCGCCCAAGTCAAGCGAGGTCACGTCTCGGATCCCTCRCAGCTCTGTTTGTTAAGGTTTTGAGGAGATAGAGCTGGCCACAAGCCTTACGAATGAGGTGATAGCGATTTCATCATCAGATTTCCTGAGATCTGCTTCTCTGCAGCACAATCATCTAGTTTGTGCCCTCAAAAATGAATTTCTCAGCACTTTACTTTGAGATAGAYACCCAGTCCAAGAGAAGATGACAGCAACAGTTTAAGAGTCCCATGGGAGGTCATCCAGCACTTTAAATGACAGAGCAGGCCCCTTTGCAAGGAAGCTCATATTCCCAAAGATGTCCTTGTGGTTGACAGATCCATGTTCCTCCACATTAGGCAGAKAGGGTTGCTGAAGCTTCAGGTGCACTTGCATATTTCCTGGAGAGGTTTCTTAACCAGAAGTAGATTGGGAAAGCTGTCCGGTGGCCAGGCATAACTTTGGTCTCCTCTGCAGCACCCTTCCCACATCTGTTTGCCCAAGGGTGAAATGTTGCTGAAGATTCCAGCAGGCAGATCCTTGGAGGCTGCTTGGCCACTGCATCTCTCAAGTGGAAGGAACCCTGCATGTGTCCCAAAGTGGAGGTCTCCAGGCAGTTGTGTCCGAGATCGCTGCTCTTTTCCATCACAGCCTGACTCTTGAAATAGTAGAAAGGAATGGACAAAGCAGCCAGACTTGATGCAGAAACTGTTGAGAAGAGTGGGCTGAGGGATCCTCTTGGAAGTCTTTTCCCGACTTGCTCTGATCATGYGGAAACCCATGGAATAAAGTGAGATCCCTGGATACAGAAGCCAGTTTTGTGGGCTCTCCATCTTACCTACTTGCACCTGAGCACCCTCCTTTTACCACTCTGTGCCCAGCTTGACTCCAGCTTTCTTCCAATGACCATCCAAGYCCAACATCTACTTTACCACATCAGTAAGACTGAAGTCTAACTGCCACCAGAACTAGAAAGCAATGCACTGCCCTTTAAAAGCTAAAACCTCAACACTTTGTGGCACCAGTAACACTACTTATATCCTCTGCAAGYGCCCAGTAAAGACACCTAAGCTGAAACATAACTTCAGATCTGCCAGCAGGATATTAAGCGARTGATGCTGGGATTCAGCAGAGAGCACAGAAATAGACTGGGCAGCCCTCTCCCTTCCCAGCCCACCTGAACCAACAAGACAGAGTCTTGGCTGAGGCTGAGCACTGCAATCACACTGGCTTGGCAGTGCTCGGGACGGGAGGGAGCTCCCTTCTGCATATGTTTCATGAGCAATAAGTTCACTTTGAAAGGAAAAGAAAAGGAGCATTAAGGAGGATTTTTATCTAGGAATGATATCAGAAGGGTAAAGTCCAATGGGAAGTTGCATTTTACAGTGTTGTCTGAGCAWCCCCCCCAAGCAACAAGACTGTAGGAACTGTGCAAATGGCATGAGTGAAAAACTGGTGACGGGGCTTCTCTGAGGGTATTTAACAGGGTAGTTTATCTACAACTTAAAATATATATATATATGTATATAGACACTCGTACACACATGCGTGCGCACACACCCAGAGGAAGCATTCGGAGCCACTATACTTACATCATTGGGAATGGTGAGTTCATGAGTACTGGCCGGGGGACTGGCATCCAAACCTGGGCATATGCAAGGGAAAACGGTTATAGCTCGCAGAGGCAGCGTGCTGGATCTCCTGGTACTTTACCGCAACAGCAGACACTACAAATACTGCATTTGGCTCCGGGGCCGGGAGGGGAAGGGGATCACACATTCTGGTACAAGGAGAAGGAAGACGGTTGCTACCTAACTCTTCCAGAGCTGGTTACCACCTTCACCTGCTGCCTCTGGGCTCCTCAAGCTGCTTCTCACAGGCTCCATGCTGCAGACTGCATCACTTTCCTGGCTCTCCTCCTTTTCCTAAGGCACACAGGGAGATCACGGCGCTACTGCTCACCTTGCTCCTTGCTTCCTGCCCTCAATTTTCCCCACGGAAGGGCTTTTGAGGCAGGCATGCTGCAATGCAAGGTTTCAGCCTCGGGGAGCCCTCCTGTGCCGGGCTTTGCAATGTGCTCTGCAAGCGACGGCCCCTGAGCTTTGCAAGCTGAATTCCAGGCAGYGGCTGCAGAGACGGGCACGCTAGTTGGACCAGGGACTGCTGGCTGCTCATCCCCATGGCATGTATCCACCAGGGAATACAGCAGCCTGCTTCCAGTCCCTCCAGGGAAAGGAGGGAGACTTTCCCATAAGGCAAAAAAAGGCTGGAGTCAGAAGRCTACCGCATACAGTAGATGGCATCTCGTAACACTCCTATAAAATTCCAGATTTAATTGCAGATTAAATCCCATTATTAGGGAGACCCTACTGCAATCCTGCAAGACAGAAGCTTTCTGATGGCTAATATTTATTATTATTGTTATTTTTTTTTTTTCCAGCAACCACAGAAACTTAACTGTAGAATGCAAACTACAGATGAAGCCCTTTAAGGTCAACGTGCTCAAGAATCTAAGAATCAGCAAAGTCTGCATTCACCAAAATAAGGGAATAAAAGAAGGGACGTAGGGAAAAAGAAAAAAAAAAAAAAAAAAAGAAAAGAGAAAAGGCAATTTTGCCAGGGTCAAGTGCTGCATTTTTCTCAGTTTCCCTGATTCACTGCAATGAAGGCACCATTTACTCTGCTGCTATGAAATAGCACAGCAGCAGCTTCAAACACCTAACCAAAAAAATCCAGAGAAGCTGCTAAATGCACCACCACTGCCTCAAAAGCACCACCCAGCTGATGCAAACAGAGATCAAGATTKGCCAGTCTGCATCTCCATCAAGACTTTCTATGTAGTGAAGGAGAACTTCCCTTCTCCAGTTTTGTTGGCAGCAACAGTCTAGGTTGTAAAAAGCAACAGATCAAAAATGACATTTGTCTAGATACCAGCATTGTCAAAACAGCATTTTCTCACAGAACAGCAACTATGGCAGTTCTGTGTCCCATACTGGCCTTGGGATAGCACCAGGAAGGAAAGGAGGGTGGACTGACCTTAAAGAAATCAGACAGGTAGCTATTTGCCTATTGTAGCTCCCACAGATCAAACATCTCAGTCCAGCCGAGATCTACCCACTCAAAAATGTACATCAAAACTCCTAGAAATAACATTTGCTACCTGAAGGTAGCCTMCTAACTACCCAATTTGATGGGGTAAGCACCGAATCTCCCCTACAACGATGCAGAGTCTGAATAAAGCACACACATACCTACTTGAAAAGTCTCTTTAGCATATTATTTAGGATCACAAAAGGAGATAAATGCAGAAGCAAAGACCAATACTCCAGCTAGCAGTTCTACCCCTGCCTATGACTGTGCCTAGCATACTTCTACCAAAGACTGCAAAAAAGGGGCTAAGATACCATGTCCTGGTATCTTCCTTGCCCTCCACTTTGCCTCTGTTTTGGAGCTAGCATGACCACAAGAACACCTTGTTGTCCCCAAGCCCACTGACCACCTGAAATCTCCACGGGCTACCCTACCTGGGTTATGTTTGTCCAAGCCTGGTACTGCCTATCACTCCTGCCAGTCTTCCTACAATGCAGAAGACAGACTCTGCCTAGGCCAAGGATGACCCACCGGCCTCCTGATCTTCTCACCAGGAACTAAAAGGCTTGGTCCAATAGTGCCTTGGATTTGTCAGAAAATATTTCCTGAAGGCAATGGAGTACTATGGGATGGCATCATAAAAGTGCTAAGGAGTCCATGGCCTTGGAAATCCCAACGTGGCTCCTCAGACTTACAGATAAGACAGACCCATCGACCACCTTGAAAGCTTTTATTTTAGCATACCAGGTCCTTCCCTGCAACACRTACACACAACCCCTGTGGCTGCAATGGGAAGAAGCTGTGTTCTCAGCCAGGGCAGAATTAGTGTCATGAGAGATCATAAAGGACAAAGCAGAACACACAGAAAACAGGGTTTTACACGTTGAAACTCATGAATCACTTCTTGCTGAAGTTTTGCAGGATCTATTCCCATGGTCTGTGTTTGCTAAGCAATGTCCCCAGACTCTTCCAAGGCATGTATCAAGTAAAGCCTGGATGCCAGGGTATGTACTGGGTAGGTAAGGGGGCAGGTATCTCTCATTTCACTGTGAATCTTCAAGACACAAGGAAACTCATCTGAGTATTAGCAGGTTATTAAAAAAGGTATGTTTGGAACCTACAGACCCACATGCAGCTGTCAGTACAGCACWTTTGAAATAGAAATTCCTCTGTGATTACAGCCGTGCTGTGACCCCTCAGTGTCCTGCCCCACTAAAAATGTAGCTCACCTCAAATAGTTTAGAGATGGCTAAAACTGCATGTTATCTCAGTTCCAACATGGCATTTTTCTATTGTTTCTGGGAGATCATACAAAATTAAAAGCAATAACAGCGGTAGTAACTCTGATGTCTTGCCATTATATGGGTGGAAGCTTTACACACACATCAAAGTAAACAGGTAATAAAATACAGGTGCATTTCTTTCGACATGCTCTATAAAAGAGGCAAGGCAACGTACTCCCTGGTCTCTGCCTGCCCACAAGAAAACACACTGTGTTCTCCACAAATAAGACAATTCATCCAGGAGTACAATGACACAGGCCTACTTAAGGAATATATTACAATAGAAGCCTAGTTATTTCCCTGTAGTTTTACTTTTTTATTTTTTACCTGATGACTGGCCCATCAGATTTTGAGCTTCTTCGGAGGAATGTAAGGGCAGCTTTTCTCCTGAAGAGCAAAGAAGAAACAGATTTAATGCTTTTGCCTTCAAGGAGATAAGCAATGTCACTTCATCTAGGAAGCTCAAAATATGATGAACACATTGTCAGAAAAGGCATTTCCAGCTGGCACTTGGGCCACTGAGCAACAACGATAGTTAAGAGCATTTGAGCCCCCAGTGCCCTGCCTGCTGCCTAGCTCGCCGCGTAGTGTTTTAGCCACCAGTTTTGCAGAGAGCGCTGAATTAAGGAGACATTACGGAGCTGGCCGCCCTCCCTGCAGCCACGTCTCCCGTCACCTCCGTTCCCAGCAGAGCGGTGCCGTCCTGGCCCGCCGGCGCCGCGGGGACGGGCTAGGAAGGGTCGAGGCTCTGCCCGGCGTTCGCCCAACTGCTGCTCCGAGAGCCAGCAAAGCCAGGGGCAGGATAGACCTGGCTTCACAAGAGCAAAGCGGGCGCCCACAGCTAACTGCTGGCCTGCAAGGAGAGCCACCACCAAGCGTCCGTCTAGTCTCTCCGTTAGCTCTTGCCCATTGACATTGCAACCTCCGTCTTACTCATCCTATTTTTCCTCTTTTTTTTTCCTCCATTAAACAAAAATGAGTTCAGAAAGAGAAAGAAACTCTACAGGTAAGAAGAGAAGGATATCTAGAAAGGGCGTCTGGGTACGTACCAGGGAAAGCGGGGGTGGTCTGTCCAAGGGGAGTAAAGGGGGTTTGCTGCATAGCCAACTGGTGGAGCTTGGTCAACTGCTGAGGGGTAGGAGGGACATTAGAGCTAAGAAGGTTATTGTTATAGAGTACAAGTCACACTGAAAATCAAGAACAAAACCATAATGGAAAAGAAAAAAAAAAAAGGCAAAAAAAATAAAACAAAATGAGAACAAACGAGGAAGCCATGATGAGACATGGCAAAAAACCAACTTTAACAGAAGGACTTGGCCTGGGTAAGATGCAATAAAGCCCAAATCTTTTGCAGAAGTGCTTGGTCAGGGTCTGAAGTACGATACCAGCAGGAAGCCCATGCTTAGTTTCTGTCTCATAAAAATGGATTAGCTGCTCCACTGTGGGTGAGCAGTYCCCTCTGCCTCAAGGAAGCAGGGAGCTGCCAAAGCAGCAACAGGGCTGATACACAACCAGCTTCCAGCCACTGCCTGCCTCCCTTCCCAGGCTTTGCAACTTACTGCAAATAGCTGCTGCTCCCTTTAGTTGATTTTTTAAAGACAAGGAGGCATTGCAAAGGAGCTGCCACATCCAGGGCTGCCCCATGCCAACAGCTAGAAGCTCCTGCTGCATTGCTGGGGGCTCCACAAGAGCCACGTTGTGACCATCACCCTGCGCTGTCAACGTGCTCTTGTGCTGAGCATCCAAGGGGAACTGTCTCTGGAGGCAGATGAATTTCAGCTCTTAACATCAGCTTTGACAAGTGCATTACAAACACGGGCCTTGCAGCAGACCAGGGGAATATGGGCTTCAACTGCAACCAGTAGGTATTTCAGATCCTTGTATCCCTTGTTGTGCTGGGTATCTTTTCATGCCCCAGCAGGAAGCAATTGCATAGAGAGGAGTTTGTTTGCAATACATTTTGTGCTCTGTTTTACTAYTCCAAATTAAAAATAAATAAGTGGGCTGAAATTTCATGGCTCTGCTGTGAGCAAAAGGGAGCTTATCTCCCTCTTGGCAATTTATCAGTGTCCATAGGGTTACCAGGACCGCATGGTCTCCCAGATGCAAACAAGCCCATTGCACCCATTCCCCTCTGCAGCAAGGGAGAGGCAGGAGGTGCAATTTCAACATTTGGGGTTAGGGAGAACAATACTCAGAAACTCCTTGCTCCTGCAGTATGTCCAGGGGAGGGAGTGCGGGGAGGTCCGACACCAGCAGTGGTGAGGGGGAAGCACTGGAGAGAGAAGACCCGGGGAGCTGAAGAGATCGGGTGAAAGAATGGAAAGGAGCTGCAGGAACGGGAAATGCTGGCTGGTCACCAGAGAGGTAGCAGAGAGAAACCTACCAAGGCAAAGCCTTGAGGACCTTCAGCCTTTGCCTGTTTGCTCAGGCAGGCAAAACTTTCACTGCTGCACCAGACACGGCACGTACACATCTCACTGTGTGGCATACAGAAAATAAGCTGAAGAAGAATCAGGCTGAACCACAACCAGCTCCAGACAAGACTGGGAATGACAGCACTCCTGCAGATAGCATGGTCTTCAGCAGTCTCCTTCCCTCACCTCCCCCAATCTTCTGTTTTCCATCTTATTTTTGATATAATTAAACTCAGATGTGTCCTGTTTGTACTACTTTCTTCAACCATGCACGTTTCACTTGTTCTTTTGCCACTATTTTAATGCCAGCATCCCTGTTGGACTCAAAGACAGCCAGTGGACCTTGGTCAGCTGAAGGGCATGAGGCCCAACAAGGTTATTCTTATGACTCACACCAAAAGAGCACTGCAGGCAGCTGCTGCTTCCTTGCAGCAAACTTGCTGCTTCCTTGCAGCATCTGGAGACTTGCCCAACACCGCTCTCCTGCCTCCTGCTGCTGGAGCTGCACAGAGGCGCCCACCACCAAGCATGGAGATAACGGAGCCCACTGGGCTGCTCATTGACCTGCATGCTCCTAATCATGCCCCAGGGAAGGAGTCTTGCTTCATCTGATGGGTGGCATCAGGAGAACATGAGGGACTTGGTACAGCTGCTTGGGCCCGGCGAAAACACAACGATCTGTTCTATTGCTGAACTGGAACATTTTTCAGGAATAGCTTTAATAGTGGTATTTAGCAGTGCCCCTGATACAAGGGCAGCAATGAGAATAGCTGCACAGAAAGAGAGGATGGCTACGTTTGGGGGTTCCAACAAAAGCTGTCACACAAACGCTAGCACTGCATGAAACGCCCTCCCCGCTGTTTCTAGCTGGAAAAAGCTGGAAGCAAAGACACAAATGCGTTTCCTCCAACTTTGCTACCCTGCACAGACCAAAGGCAAATCACCCCAAAGGCAAGGACAGCAGTGCTTTCTACGAGCATACATCCACGTAGAGCATCAGTAGACACCCACTAAAATGCTTGGTCACATCTCATCATCTGCCAGGCTGGCTCCCGCCCATGAATTTCCTCCACTGGACATGTATGCAACGTCCTGATRTCCCCCTGACTCCTGCTGCCCTGCCACTGGCTGTCCTCCTGGCTTTCCCAGCAAACGTAATGAGGGCAGGTAGCTCAATGTCACATGCAGAGCACGAGCACCCAGGGCAATCCTGAGGCCACTCATGAGCCACCTCTCCCRCTGAGCTGGGTGGGCTTTGCCCAAGGGAGAACAGGAAGGCAGGAGCTCAGATTTTAGCAGGGGTGTTTGAAATCCTGCCCACTCCACAGTCAAGACTTTGTTGCAGAACCTATAAAAAGCATTTGCTTAAACACAAATATCTGTAAGAGCAAGGATAAAACTTTAAGAACTTGTTCAAGACCGATTTCATTAGTAAGCAGTATTAAAAGTGACAGATCCTTGGGAGAGGGCTACAAGAACAAGGAGGGAACATGCAGCTCTTACCCTAACAACTTCTTCCAAGTCTCAGCAAATCTGATGGCAGTGGGCCAGACTGTGGCCAAAAAGATACAAATGATGTTTTCCCAGCACTGACTCACGTGTAAATATTGCCTCAGCACTACGTGTACCAAAATGTGTGCTGTCAAACAGAGGAACATAATCACAAGAAAAACAGTCTAATGATACTGATTGAAAAGCAAAATTGGGACAAAGATATATTGATTTGCCCTCACTAAAATATGCAGTCATGTGTATTTATGTTTTACTCAGGGAACAAAAACAAAATGCATAAATAAAAATATTTCTTATCTACTATTATATCAGGCTATCCAAATGCATGTCCTTGATGTTTCATGGAAAGTCATATTCTGTCCTCCATTAGAGYGGGTGAAATCACTGCTGCTAAGAACAAAGTTTACCCTGTTGAACAAATATAACTTCTATTAATTTCCATTACAATCATAGGAATCCTGTGTTTATACTAGACAGCTTTGCCTAGTTCTTGATTTTGCAAGAAGTGATCAAATGATTTAATAACCAACTAGCCCATCAGAAAGACAAATCATGTAAAATTGTGTAAGTGTGATACATTTATGGTGAGGCCCTTCCACCCAGACCACACAATTTATAGTTATCTGGCACCTGCAGAGTGGCTTTTGGTGCTCCATTCTCACTGAAGATTCAATGATCTTCACAAATGCCAGTTGGAAGGGGCTTCTGCATTAGCACACAGGAGATTTTTCACCTTATTCCAACATATTTGGAATATTCTGGCTTTTTCCAAGAGCTTCTTGACCACCCCTCATCAGCTGTGACAAGCTACAGAAGCTGAGCAGCTGTCTTCCTGACACCTGGGCACTGAAAACCCCTACTGGCATGTTACCAGCAAGGAGGTGCTGGCATTTTATTTCTTTGCTAATGTTCTCCATCCTTCAAAAGAGACTGTTTTTCTATTTTTATCAGTATTTTAAAGCAAAGATATGCTAGCATTTTTCCTACATGTCCCCCTCCAAAATGTTGTGTGTCTCAACCTACCCTGTCATTCCCAAGGCACACAACGAGCAGGGGGATTGGAGCAGGATCCAAATCCAGCTCCACTGGAAGCATGAACAGCATTTGCCTCTATGTAAAGGACACTAGTTGCAGCAGGGATCGTGTCTGTGATGTCCTCTCCCAGGATGGCAGAGCGCCAAACCCAATGAGACAGCTGTCAAATGGAGGGCGACTGATGTCCTGCTGGTGCTTCGCAGAGGAGAGGGCACTGACATGCTGTCAGGAACACAAGGGATGGGATGTTTGCTGGCCCAGGTCCCTCATCTCCCTGCAGAACATTGGCCAGTGCTGAGAATGGGCAGGTCAGCAAACTCCTACCAGCCCCACTCCTTCCCCTCAACCATCCTTGAGGGTCCACATCCACCTCCACTCATCTTGCAACCCCAGCAAATTGCCCATCCARATGTTTTCTCCTTCTGAAGGTCACAGAAAGTCACCGGGTGACTGCAGCACTCCCTGGGTTAGGAGAGTGGAAAGGGCTGTGCTGGCAAACGACTCCCTGTCACAACAGCGTAGGAGCTGCAGCACATGCCCCCAGGGCCTCTCCTGTCAGCCCCTGCGTCTGAGGGTAGCTGAATCATTGTGGGAAGGTCGAAGGAATGACCTTCCTGAGCAGCAGCATCTCCTCCTCGACGCTGGAGCTTTAGGAGCCTTTGCTTTGGCACACGGTGTCTATGAGGGAAAGAGCTCCGTCATTCCCCACGCTCCCTTCCTGGCACGGCCTGTCCTCAGTCTGTGCTGGTAAGGCTGTTTTCACATGAAAGCAGGAAGGGAGCAATGAGAGCTATAGATTTGCCCCTGATGGAGTGGCCATGTTGCAGTTAACCTCTCCTTTGGGTTTTGGTCTGGTTCCTCTAGGGATTCATAGACCAGTCAGTAAGGTGAGATGCAACATGGACAAATACTGCAGACCTGTGCTCAACTCATCCCTCTTTCCTTCCTTCAGAAGCAGCAGACAACATCTTGCCCAGCTTCAATGTCTACATTTGAATCAAGACCACAAAAAAAAAAAAACCACGTCACCCTATCTCAACTTCAACCAGGAATTATTGTGTCTCCAAACCTCTGGTTTCTCCCTCATCCCATCAAAGTCATTATGAAAGCACGATGCATCAGAAAGCGCCAGGCCTGCCTTGGGTACCACACACAAGAGAGTAGCAGGACAGTCTCACCCTCACCATCACAGAACAAGAAGTTGCACGTCCATCTTGAACAGCGGGACAGTAAGGCCACTCTCCAGTCTAAAGCAACAGTTAATCCAGAAAGAAGGGGAATAACTGAGCATCATTAGAGACTCGGATGCCCCTTTTGCAGTAGGGAAAAGGACACGTTCAGGGAGACCCCAGCTTGGGAGAGACCAGCAGTGCTCAGAAAGTGGAAGAGCCTCCCTCGAGAAGACCAGAAGATATTTGGTGCCTGAATAAGTCACTGTGTCACTGGGTTACCAACACTTTAGGAAGATGGGAGAAAATAGAAAGGAAAGGTTTTTTTTTTTCTTTGCTTGTTTTGACCATTTTGAGGCACAAAATGCATAGAATACAGTTTGTGTGATAACAAAGGGATAGCACTGAACAATACAAATAATTTAGCATCAGGCCAAGTCCTCAAAATTAATAAAGTTTAGCACTAACAGGTTAAAAGGCTATTCAAGGTGTTACAGATACTACACACGGCCAGTAACTTTGAAAATATGCTATTAATATTATTTTCTAATATTAATATTATATTAATTAACAGTAGCATGCAGGTGACATAAAAGGGTATAAGAAAAATAGGGTAAAACTCACATCCGGGTGTGGAATAGCGTATTGTCCCTGAATTGTATAGGCCTGCAAAAGAAAAACACATGTTATTAGGGGTGGCAATACTACAGGGAGAAGCCCTGTGTCTCTCACCACTGGGACCATCATCCCTGCGCTTTACTCCTTTGCTGTCTAACGTGGGGGAAAGCTGTTAATGTACAAACAGACCAGAAGATCCCGTCCCCACCTTGGACCCTGCCCAGGACCCTGCGCTGTCCCTGCTGTGTGCACCAGCCCTTCAAGGTGCTTGGTGGAGGACAGGGAACTTCTCCTCTCTGCTCTCCTGGAGGTGAAAAATTGAGCCTGGGATTCCAGCTCTTCACAAAGTGCCCTACGGGAAACAGCCACTGCTATGCCAAAAAAAAAAAAAAAAACCACCTAAAATGGGGACTTTGTGGCATGATGCCCTGTCCTGGGAAATGGAGCTGGACCACACATCTTTCAGCCCCCTGTATGCAGGCATATCTGTTGAATGAATACCATTTTTTAAAGCATCTATTGCCATCACCCGCTGCCAGTGATGGACGTTGATCACTGATGCTGAAAGGAACGAGGGCAAATGCTTCCCCCTGCCCACCACACACGTGTCCTGGCTATCACCTGGCTATCCCAGGTGAAGATCCCTTTCCATGCTGCACAAATGCAGTAAAATTCACAGGGACAGCAAGTCCTCGGGTAACTTCCATCACAGCAACGGGGACGTACTTTCTGTATCACAACTGTGCTGAGCTACCCAGTCACACCTCTCGAAGGGTTCGAGCTCAGTTTGGCTTTTTCAAAAGAAGGAATAAGCTATTTAGAAGTCCAAGAAGGAATAAGCTATTACAAGTCCCCAGACTCCATAGAGAAAGATAAGGTTGTTATTGTGGTTTCCTGTACTGAAGATACTCCTCAAATCAAAGTTAGCACTGTAATGCATTTAATTATTTATAAAGAATGCATACATGAAGATGTTTGCTAGGCAGTTTGTTATTTTTACCGTCATTTATAGCACTTCTTTCACTTCTGTAAATACCCGGAAAACAAGCACCATTGCAGATACAGAGCCAAATGCTAGAGAGCCCAGTATTTTGGGTTTTACCAGCTCACAAAAAATATATCTTGCTAGTTGACACATTACTCAGATGATTCCAAACGAGATGGTATAGAAGATGGATAACACTTTAAAAAGGGAGAGTAAAGATAGCAAAATAGATGAGAAAAGAAAAACTGCTGGGAAAATGCAGTGTCATTTGGAAATAAAGTGCTCAGTGTCAAGGACTCCCTCTGCAAAAGCTTGGYGAAGGTGCAAACCTCCATGCACAAAAACGGCAGTCCTGCTGCCTGCCAGCACCACCCGTGACAGAGGGTGCTCTAAAAAGCTCAGCTTTTCCTGGATGTTCAATTTGATCTTTGGTTTGTCGAGGGCAGACTATGCTTTACTGCTCTCTCCCATGCCCAGCTGTCCCCACGCAGAGGTGGCATGTCCTGCCTCTGTGCAAGTCCACCCCGCTGCAGGGCGAGGGGCACGTGCGCATTGCTCTGCAGGGGCTGCAGCAACTACGCGGCTCCACGGCCACTGGAACCTCAATGCCAACATCTCAGATAAGCACCTCGCCTCCCCAGGATGCTCTGCTGCTCGAAACGTTAGCCAAAACTCCGTGCAAATACAAAATAATAATAATAATGGCAGGAAGGTGTCTTGGATAGATGCAAGGGAATTCTGGCAGCATCAACGTGCAGCACAGACACAGCTCCTATGTTACCTAGGTCTCACTTGCTTAAAACACTAACATTTTAGATGGGAAATTCAGCCTGTAGAGCTGAGCTACTTGCAGGTTGACACTGCAACCCTCTGGCTGACTTGTGTGCAGCTTCCTGACTTGCTGCAGGTTTCACCCTCTCCATCAGCCCCTGACTAAAGTCTCCCTGAAGCTGCTAACATGGTTACCTAAAGGGAAGTGCTGCTTGGAGGCCCCGAGGCTCCCCGGCACGAGGTTTGGATGCTGACGACTAAGAAAACCACCGTGCACAGAAGAGCTGCCAGGAATTCAAAGACAAAACAAGCTGCAAAACAAGCCTGCTTTAACCTAGCATCCTTTGCATGGAACAGGAAACTAGTTCACTCCATGTTGCCCATCAGTCAGACCCAAAAGGCTCAACAGAGCTGACAGAGGACAAAGAAAGAGCTCTTATTTCTGGAAGGTCACATCTTCCCACAACGTCACTTCTGTGCAAGACATCAACCATTTAACAGCAAGAAGAAAAAAAAAATATCCATCTTACTCTCCCTTTTGAGAAGATAACAGTTCATCAAACAGTTRGACTCAAAGCTCTTTTTCAGGACGGCTGCTCAGACCAAATGGCCTGCTCATCCCCATTCTGGTGGCTGGTAATGACTAGGAGATGCTAGTTCAGCACTCTGCTAGAAATAGCATATGCTTTGGTCATGCATTTCTATATGTAGTGTGCTCTTCTGCTATTTATTATGGTTTGGGAGAAACAAAGCAACTCATACAGCATTATTCTGGCAATCATTTGTCAGAGGCATAGCTAATGCAAAGGAAAATACTGGATGCTGATGCCTGTGCTCAGAGGGCTCTTGGGTGTGGAGAGAAGRGAGCAGTTTAGGGTCATCTCAGTCCAGACAAACAACTGGAACTCAGGGCTTGACTTGAAGGCAATGAACATGCTGGCACATGACTATCTCCCCTCAAAAATCACACTTTGTTTCTAGTTGGTCTCCAGTTGTCTCCCACATCTACGTGTCTGTTGGAACTCCAAAGCTGCTACTCATCTGATTAGATACTCATACACTACAGCACTTGGAGCATCTATGGACATGGGTTTGATTACAAGGAGAGGCAATGAGATTAGATAGAATGATTAAAATCATCTTTTTAAAAGCTGCCATCGGTTTATGTGCACTTGTCTCACAAATGAGGCATCTCACATTCAGTTTATACATTCCTTTCGTGCCAGGAGTGCAGTTTGGGACTTCGTGGACCTCTCTCCCTGAGGCTTCTCCAAGACCAGGGGTGGATGTCCAGGTTCAAAAGGCAGGTGCCTGTCTCGCAATAGGGGAGMTCACAGGCTAACTTGGCATTGCTTTACAGCAAAAATGCTTTAAATCTATTTCTGATGCATGCCTTGAGCAAATCACATAATTATCTTAACTGAATGTCATGAACCAGGAACACAGAGCAATGTGCGAACTCCTGGCCTGTGCTGCATGCACATACCATGGAAGCTGTGGTTATTCTGCATGCAGAAACATGTTCCTGCTTCCCAAGGGTTATTACCTATACTGCATCATAACTGTTATCCTCATTTTTAAGTCAGGTTTACCCCCTGCATAATGCTGCTAAAGGCAGGGCAATGTCAGCTCTCACACAGACACAGATAAGATCAAACTTTGCAGTGGAGATTAGCCTGAAAATGCTCTTTGGTGTGACCAGGGAAGCACCAGTGACAGCAAATGGCCCTTTCATGGACACTGCACTTAGCACCATACTGGCAGTGCTCAGAAAAGCCCTTCCTATCTCTGTTCACTTAACTACACAGTTATTTTTTATTACAAGAAATGCCAGAAAATGAGARATATTGGCAGCCACTGAGGTGCATGTTCACGGCCTCTCCTTGTATGAGAATTTCTTTATTTTCCACTTTCACGTAGGTCAGCAAGTACTGAATTTGGGTATAATGAAGCAAAACCAAGACAAAATACAACCAGTGCTCACCAGGCTGTGAATCCTTGCAAGATTAGTACTTAGGGCACATGAAGTCATTGGAAACAATGAGTTTCCCCGGGCCACATCAAAACCTGTGCACTATCTCCAGCCATTTCCTACAAGGCATACAAATGCATGAGTGCACAAGAGRGGCTAACACCTCTTTCCCCTGCCAGCCCTCTTCTTCCTCTCCAGCGATGAGCACAGGAGCTAAGCTGGGTGGGCCTGGGGTGGTTGCAAACTCGCAGCCGTTCTGCAAAGAGCTTTCAGTCCATCTGCCGTGGCACGAAATGGATGGGATGATACCATGCAAGTCAGAAGGCAAGAAACCTGAGTGCACTAACGGGCAGCGGCTGGTGCTGCAGTAAAAGGCTGAGGTTGGCAGTGGAGGCTGCAAGCGGGTCGGCTCTTACCTGACCACCTGCAAAAATGACAGGGGTGGAGGCGGGCTTTGGGCGGTAGGGAATGGTGGCACCTTTTGGTGGGGACTAGGAAAAGGGACAAGGAGAGGGAGAGAGAACATTAGAGAACAGCTTTCCTGAAACAGTGGCAAAAAGAGTGTTAGAAAGCACCCGACGGAGCATGGGCCACCATGCGTGAGCAACATCCACACCAGGTGAACAGTGTTTATAGACAGGAGGACACACGGGAAATTCGGTGGAGGAAAAGGACATCCTCGGATACAGGGAAATTTTCTTGCCAACACACAGCACCCCAAAACACTTCCTTGACCTTGGCTGCTTCCCTTGCCTTTGCTCTCTGTAAGCTGGTGCCTATAGCCTAGACTTAAAGCTTCCTCAGAAGCCCCTGCAGAGACCCACAGCGTGCTGGAAAGCTTTGTGTTCTCTGCTTGGCTTCGTTTCTGACTGTCCAAGCTGGCACATGCCTTGGTGTGTAATGAACACTGCAAAGTGCTGTCACCCACAGGTGCCAGTTTGAGCAGCAGTGCTGACTTCAGCCAGAGTGTTGAGCACTGGAGGGAGCTCTGCTCACCAGGGTAAGCACAAGTCCTGCAAGAGGTTGGAAATAACCCTTGGAGAGTCACAATCACCATTTCTAGAGATTTTATTCTAATACAGCACTTTGGAAATTACTTATTTGAAGCAGGAGATGGGTAACAACAGCACAGGCACCAAGCTRTGCATATTCACACCTCCTTCTCTTCTGGCAAAGCACCCTGGGGTACTCTTGTTTGCCAGGACCTTTTCCTTTTTAATGCTGTAGCCTGGTCTGCATGTGGATATGTCACAGCAGAAGTGGTAGTCCACATGTCAACATCTGCATGAGGTAGCGTATCTTCTCACCACAGCTATCTGTGCCCCCTGTTTAGAGGTAGCCAACACCATAGGGTTTTGCAGGACTTCAGGCAACCTCTATCTTCTTCCTACAGCACCCTCCATGCTGCTGTGACCACTAGCTTGTTAGAGCCTGGGTAGCCTTCTTCGAGACCCCTCACCCTCAAAGCTCACCCAGCACTATGGCACAAATGATCTCCTTTGTGCCTCYTACCAGGCAGATTTCCAGCTCAGGCCTCTAGAAATAATATATGAACACAGCAAGGGAAACACACAGGGTGGATTTTTAAATAAAGATACCGGGAAATGAGAGTAATCCGATAACAAGTGGTGAACAACGACAGGGACACTCTCCACAGCTTTCAGTGCTGTTGCGGTGGCAGGTGAGTTTTTCCTATATACTTTACCCCCTTTGTTACAGACTGTACCTCCAGCATCACCACACAGATCTGTTTGACACACTGGATAATTGCGTCGGGTGTCCCCGAGATTGTCACCGCCCGCTCCGTGGAGTTGGGCAGCATGTCCCCCGCCACTTGAACCTGAGCACCTGTGGACTGGAGACAAAGAGAGAGAGAGAGAGAAGGAGAAATCCCCAGGCTGACTTGAGGCAGATGTGAGAATGGAAAAGCCCAACACCCCTTTCCCTTGCAGCCAGCTCCAGCTAGTTGACTCTCCTGGGAAGCAATGTGGTTCCTGATGCTGGCTGCGTGAAGATCATCCTTTTCAGGGCTTCCCCTTGGTTGCAGATCCTATCTGAGGAGCTGTGATTACATGCAACAAGTAAAACAGATCTGATTTACCTCCCTGATTTCCTTGATCTTGGAGCCTCCTTTGCCAATCAGTGAGCCACACTGGCTAGCTGGCACGACCAGTCTCAGCGTCACCGGAGGTTTACTGGTAGCAGTGCTGTTGCTCATYGAGTTGGTTATGTCCTAGAGAACAAAGAACAAGAAAATTAGTCCTCCTTATGCGATCACCTGCCACTAAAGAGATGTTCCCACCTCCCTGCTTTCTGTCCATAGCTGTTCTACACGCTCATGTAGATGGCTCTACAGACACCATTGCCCTGTTTGGTGGATTCTTTGGGACTTCCTCCAGTATGAGACTCAGCAAGTTGATGGGTTAACTCWAGGAGGAGGAGGAGGGGGGTGGTAAACAGCATTTTTAAATAACACAGTGTCACTTGAGCCCTCTCTGTCCCTACAACCTTTGTTCCTTGTCTTCTGCTCTCCTTGGGGAGCAGACTCACATTTCTCACCTCCTCAAATTTGTAAGCGATCATGGCGAAAGCCTTGAAGATGGCATCGGTGGGGCCCGTGATGGTCACAATTCGCTCTGGGCAGTTTCCCTCTGAGATGTTGATTCTTGCTCCACTCTAGAAAGAAAAAGGCAGCCACGAAATATTTACAGCCAAGCAACCACCTGGGATAAGCAATCATTTCATGGAGTCTGATCTTGCCCGGGTCTAGGAAGACTCACCACACAAAAGCAGAAGCTCAGAGAGCCCCAGGAGGGCTGGGAGCAGGTTGCTCCCTTGGCCTGCGGCATCACCCGTGCCAGGCTACCCTGTCTAACCTTAAAAATTCCCAGCAATTTAGATTCCTTATCTGTCTTCAAAGGTATATTCCAAGGCTGCTTTATCCTAACCCTCAGAAAGTATTTCCAAATATCTGCTTTGAATCTCTCTTGCGACAAGGTGAAACCACAAGATCGAAGTTGGCTCGTGTTTCCCACTGCTATGGTAACCCTTTGGTATTTTAAAACACAACAGCCTTAGACAGGCTCACACATCTTTCAAGTAAATTCATTTTGCTGTTTCATTGATATCAAGATCTTGGCCCTGGAAATCTCCCATTAAATGTAGCAGACATTAGCTAGAGTTTAGAGGGCAAAATGGACAAAAGAGCTCTGTGGACAAAGCTCTGAAATTTTACCGTTGTGCAACCAGGATTCTTTTCCTTACATTAAAGGTGAACCCATGAGTGACTAGACATTCTTTCATGGGGCAAATAAATGCCCATTCTACACCTCCCCCAGACATTATAGCCCCACCAGTCCTTCCACCTCRTCTCTGCTCGACTTAGAAACTTAGGTCAAGGTTGCTCACCTCCTCACGCATCTTTTTCACGGTCTCTCCTTTCTGAAACAAGAGACAGAAAAGCATATCATTTGCAAAGTCATATTTAATCTTCCAGATAACGCATCAAGGCGCTCTCTGACTTGACAACACACAAAATCAAACATATAAGCAGCTCTTGGGGTGCATTCCACGTGATGCATTTTCTAGGCAAGCTTCAGAGCTGACAATATAAGAAGCACCAGGGAACAGATCTTCCCACAAAGCTTTCTTCACAAGCCAAATGCTTTTCCGTGGCATACAGAGGCAAGTGCCATGGAATTTAGGCTTTTTCTCATGTCTACTATTTCTTAATCTTCTTTGATAAATGTATATAATTAGCATATTGAGGCAATATGATCATAAAAACTGGCCTTAATAGCTGCAGAGAGGCGCTACAAACAGCATTAAGTAAGGTTTTGCTTTATTTTATTTTTTAATAGAATTACTCTTTGATCTCGCTGTTGGTCTCCTAACATTTCCATCATGAAAACACAGCAATAAGCTCATGCACAGGGAACATTTTCATCTTGGAAAAAGATAATTAACATCTATGTGAACAAAGATAGTAAACAGTGTGGGCAATTYGAGAAGCATCGGAATACGTTTTTAAAGATATCATTACCTTTCCAATGATGCTCCCAACTTCCTAGAAAATAAGAAAAAAACAGACACAAGGAAAACGACATTACAAGATGTGAAAATAACCCAGTCAAATTTCATAATAAGAGAGAGACCTGGAGCACACACTAAATGTCACTGGCGTGTGCTGTCCCTATCTAAGGGCAGCAAGCGGGTGCAGGGGTAGTATCTGAGAAGGCAGCGAGCAGCGTGCTGTGGAGACACTCAGCACAGCCACAGCTCCTCCAGCAAATGCAAGGAAAGTGCACGCTGCAACACTAGCTGGAAAGGGGGAAGAGAGATGCAACCTTGTCTCCATCTCCCACGTTCTTGTTTTGCAGAGAAAAACTGACTGGRGATAGTTCCCCTCCACCTGGGATAGTGGAAAGCCACCATTCCCAAGCTGGAGTCCCATGCTAAGACTCAAGGCAAGCATGAGCAATCAGCTCCATCCCACCTGAGCTCTAAAGGAGTGTCAGGACCTCAGTGAAGGTGTCTGCTGGTGGCAGTGGGGACCTATGGCTAGGGCAGCTGGTGGGCATGCAAAGCCCTTTGGAGCAGGGGCTTTGGAGCAGTCCAAATGCCCTGCCAGCAGGCCACATAGGCCACAGCAACTCGACAGCTGCTCCGCTCCTCCGCCAACAGGCCCAGCGTGGGGCTTTGGGAATGCCAACACACAGGCAGGAGCTGGAGGCAGGAGGAGAAGCTGGCACCTCCTCGACTCCCACAGGGAAAGGGCCCTCCCCAAGGCAGCCTGGGGCAGGGGTCACAGTCAGGCCCCGGTACCTTGCCGTGCATCAGCAGCCGGATGGTGAGGGTCACGTTCAGGCCGCCTTCGGAGACCTTCGACTCCATTTCCTAGCGAGGGGCGGGAGACGCGCGTTAGCTGGGAGGGGAGCCCCGGCGCACAAGGACACGGCACCCCGACMGTATCACCTGTGGGGACAGAAAGGGAAAAGGCCTTGGCACCCCCTGCACGCAGGCACCCCTGGATCCTCTTGGTGGCTTTATCCAGACATGCACCAGACCCAAAGTGCAAGAAGCAGGAAGGACCAAGCTGGTATCCTGATTACTACATTCCTGTGTTTCCATCCAGATTTTGGAGTGCCCCACTTTGGGCACTGTGTTTGAGGAACAGATGACATTTCCAACCCTAAATGCTCTACATACTATTTAATAAAATCTCTAAGTTTTTCCAGGTGTTGCCCTTTCCTTTTCCATTCCCTCTCTTCCCTCCTCTGACCTCTGTAGGGAAAAACATCACTGATATTTTGAGGGCAGGAGAACAAAATATCATAGCAAAATAACAGATGCCCCCTCTTCTTTCATGACACATTACTGAACATCTGCATAAGGGCCACATATAAGAAATGTCTCTGCAGCCTGCTGAGTGAGGATACTGTGTCCTATCTCAGAGAARGGTGGAAAAAGGATCCTCCCATGTGAAATGCCTTGAGATCTGCAGCACTCTGTTCCATGTTACTTAATCCCTCAGTATATTACTGATGGGAGCTTTTTCATCATGGTTATKTGATGGCATCTGGCACTTTCCTTTGCTCAAATGGGGACTTAYGTGGCCTAAAAATAAAAGAACCTCAGGACAGCTGCTTTGGGAGCTACACTATTGCTCGAGTCTTACTTTAATGCAAAGAGGCACATGGGATGTATTGAAATCAGCAATGCACAAACCACAGCTGGAAGGTGGTGTTGATAGAGAGCTTCCTCTTCCAAGAGATTCTTACMAAAACTCTAAAGTGAATTAAAAACCACTTGATTATCAGGGAGATGACACTCCCATTGAGCTAACAGGAGAACAACTCACTGGTATGGAGACTGCTTGAAATCTGCTTCTAAAAGCCAGTCTTAAGGCCACTGACTTAGAGTTGTGGGGTTTTTTCCCCTTTTTCCTCATTTGTAGCAYACTCAGCAGAAAAAGTAAAATGAAGTGTACTGAAGATACCAAGCCAATTTTTTGTTAAGATATTAAGGTGAGAAGGAAGAAAAATCACAGAGAAATAGGCAGAGAATCTTGAAGAGCAGAGTAATGGAAATGGGATGAAGTGCAATAGTACAAAACGTAAGAGCAGGAGCTTCCAGTTTTAAGATGGAGGTCAGGCAAGCAATAAAAAGTAAATAACTGGCTGTATTAGTCAAGCCCAGTCCAACTCCCACGTTTGGCAGGCAACCAAGAAGAGGACAAATGCGGTGMGAAATGCAGATTTTTGGGGGTTAAGTCATGAAGATCTTCACTGCTAGCTGCTGGAGTGACAGAGCCAGGAATCCTGCACAAGTAGCAATTGAGCCCTGCCATGAGGGAAGACACTGGCATAACTCCAGTACAGCCACCACAAGCCCAATGCACGTCACTACGGATGCACAACTCCCTTCCCCAGACCCTACACATCTCTGGCCAATGATACAAACAGAAGAAKGTTGAGGCTGTCCACAATTAAGACATGTCCACAATTAAGACGTATCCTCACAGCAGAGGCTTTCCTGGCCTCCAAAGGTGCTAATTGCAAGGTCATCTGCAACATATCGTGCCTGATGGTCATGGCCTATGCAGTGATGACCCAGGGTGTCAGCCCAACAGCTAAGGTTAAGGGTGGGACTGAGGAACAACTGGGGTTTTGCCACCAGAGTAGAAGACCCCAAAACTCATCTAGATGGCAGAGGTGTTACACAGAGAGAGCCCAYCACCACACACACAAGCAATAGGACAGCCACAGTGCTTCCCCCTTTGCTCATCCCAAGAGTCAATGGTCCCAAATAGATGGSTTACAATTTGCCTTCTAAGAACTGCCCAGATTTGCCCTTCTGCTTTCCCCAAATACACTACAGCATAATCACTGCAGCAATTTCCATCATCCCTTGCTCCATATCCCTCACATGACGAACCCTGAATCAGGCCGTTATGTAAATGTTTCCAATTGATTGAAAAAGTGGGTCATGTGTTAGCCAAATGCTCCTGGCTTTAAGATTTATCAGCATTATTAAATTAAACACGCTTCATGCTCCGGCGAGCAGGAAAGCTACATTGGCCTTTTCTTAATCATACTGGTGAAAGGTATGTCTTTTATAAAGGAGCTGATAAACTCAACAAAAATGATGGCAACAATAGGGCACAGGCATTTACTCTCTACATGGGCCTCCCCCCACCCATATAGTTAATTCTTCATGGACAAAGAACAATTCTCCCCCAAACAATATTTTAAGCATTTCAGAGCATTTCCTGCCTGAAGAGAGACCCATGCAGGGCTCTTCCTCTTCACAGGGCCATCATATTCTGCTTATTTCAAAGAAGCTTTGAAATTGCTTCTTTGTCTTTCTACTTGAAAGCCCTGAAGACACCATTATGTCCAGTCCAATGGATAAAATAGATAAGAGGCCCAAATCCATCCCCGTGCAAAGCAGGTAAAGCCCCACTGAAACCGAAGATGCTGCATTAGAAGATGGATGATCTGTGCTTTGGCTAGCCCATCAAGGCTTTGCCAAACGTAATGCCCAGGCAAATAAATACTGAGGACCAGAGTAACATCTCCTCAAGCAGGAGCATCTCAGGGAACAGCCTTTACTAGTCTTTGGAATGGGTCTTTACTGCAGCAAGGGAAGCTCTACAGGGTAGAGGGATGTGGTTTTTGACCCTAATCGGACCCAAAAGAGCTGGACAACATTTTGCAAGCAGGGAGATACTGCAAAAAAAAAAAAAAATCTGGAAAATTTTCTCAGTCTTTCAGGAATTTCCTGTGTCTGAACATGCAGCTTGATTGAAAGTGACATAACAAAGGAAAGGAAAGAAGGGAAAAAATAAAAAATGAGAACAGGACTGTCCTGCACACATATTGCTTGTTCTCCAGCTCAGTCTTTCAGTAGGTTAGACTGATCAGTTAACATTGTGTTGTTACAGACTTGCCAATGTCCCAAATACCAAGCTACTCCTGAGCTCTTTATTAAAAGAATGTCAAATATTACATATTAAATCACAGGTCATGACTATCTCCACAGTCATTCCTCATGCTGATCACTGCTGGGATAAGGCACGTGAAGCAGAACAGAACAGCTCTGGACTTGACTATACAATCCAGTTGGGTTTCCATGTAAGAGCTCAACAGACACCCACGATGGTCAGTGTGCAGAGAGCAGCCAGCCACCTCAAAAGGAGAACTACCTCCTGGCGTTACAGCAGCTGAGCTTGCGACACGTTTATCTTGGAAATGCCTCCCTGGAACAGCATCCAAATGCCTACACAGCAACTCAGGGTATTTTGCTCTCAACTAAAATGCCATTTCACCTGCTTGCAGTCACTGAGGTGAGTTTGGAGGGGGAAAAAAAACCCAAAAATACACACACTCAAATGGACCAATTTTCCCCTTCTAAACATTCCTTTTTTTTTTTTTTTTTTTTTTTTTAAATCTCAAACACTTTACTCAAAGTTTGAAGCCAGCCCTGTTTGAACAGGAGGTCAGACCAGAGACCTCAGGAGGTCCCTGCGCACCTGAACCAGCCTGCAAATCCAGTTCTTCACAGAATTCATTTTAACTCTTTCCCCCCTGCAAAGCTCMGGTCAAAGGCTCTTCCTGTCTGTCCCACACCCTGCACCTCTTTATCCTTGAAGCTGCACCATGCCATGGGTGCAGGCGCCTTTCCCATTCTCTGCTTCACACGAGCAGGCAGCAAAGCCCGCACCGAGCGGAAACACCCTGCCGCCCTCCTTTGCCCTGGCAGCCCTCCTCCTCCTCCTCCTCCTCCTCCTCCAGCACCTCGGCATGTGCTCCCTGGGCACACTGGGCACAGCGACATGCAGCACCGCGTGCCCCCACGCTGCGAGGGTTCAGCGCCGAGCGAGGCATCTGCCGCCGACACCGCTGGGCACCCCTGGGATCAGCTCCGCAGCCACAGCCGCCTCCTCTCCCAGGACCTGGGAACACCAGCACGTGTTCTGGAGGGGCTGGCTGCCCTCCCGTAAACGTGGTCCATCACAAAGCCGTTCCCGTGGCTTTGCGAAGCAGTGTTGCTGCTTCCTGCAGGCCCTCAGCCCAGAGCGAGGAGGGTCTCAGCCTTTCAGGGCTGGGATCACCGCTCCAGCAAGGGCACGCGCTTCCCAGCACACGGGTTTGGCAGGTGCTTTCCTTCCTATACTTCTTCTTCGTGGCAAGGTGATGCTCTTTATCTCTTTCTTAGAGATCTGTGAAATACATATTAAAATTATCCATCAGCCCTAAGCTGATGGCATTTTTTCAAGTCTGTCCTCAACACACTTGGGTTATCTTCACTAAGTCACCCTGGTGCATCTGGGAGGTTCTTTCATGCCAGACACTAAACACAAAGTAGACTTTTTGTTCTACATTTCATCACAGAATGTCCTCACCGATGTTCTGCAGCCCACATTTCATGGACTGAGCTAGATATTTGGGGGATGCAAATGTCAGAAGAACGGAGAGGCGAACTTGTTGCAGAAAAACATTCCACAAGCACAACTTGCTATTCTCTGAAGAGCTTGGATGGAAATTTGTAAAAACTGCCAAATCAGACTTTAGGAAAAATATCTTTGTATTCCACATCATCCATTCCCTAGCCTCCCCMAAAAAAGAAAAATCCAGTTTTTGTAAGGCCTCAAAGGTTTGTAAGAACATGCATCAGACATCAGCACCAGGCAGGAAGAAACCAGCCACTATGACCAGGAGACTTCCTTGAACTGAAAGYGTAAAGGAAAGCATGTTAACGACGTATGCATTAGGCATAGGACATGATTAGTACTTTTGCACATGTAATTGCATGTAAATTCTTTGGTTCCATCTCTTCTCTCTCCGCCATGAGGAGTTTATGTAGTCTGTCCAGAGGGCCTGACCCTGGGGTCCTGCCTAGGATCATCTTGCTAGCTTCTTAAAAGCACTATCACTACTAAAAACATCCAGTAAGTGTCATGGGCTCTTTGGTGCTCCAGGACTCCCAGGACCAGAAATTCAAACAAAAAACTACAAAACTACGGTGTTCTTCAGCACACCATCATGTGCCACAGCAAGGTCCAAATTTCTGACGTGAATGACAATTTCCCACAGGAGATCGGCATCTTTGCCAGAAAGTCCCTAACTCAAAAACATTCTTTTTTGAGGGAGGAAATGTTTAAACACCTCTGACTTCTAACACTCCCTGCACAAAATTCAGACCAACAATTTCTGATCCTTAGAGACGGAAAGCTCTGTGCTAAAAAYGTCAAAAAGTACCGACGAAAGACACCTGCTTTTCCTCCATTTTCCACTTTCTAGTTTGTTCTCCTGAGAAGAGTTGCCTGGTTGCCTAAGTAGGAGCTTTCTCCCCACTCATCTCCCTGTAGCTTGATCCTGCCATTAAGGCCTAATCCAGTGATTTTCGGTAATTTTTTTAGCAGCTGGGAAGCTGCGCAATGCAACAAATTCAGGATTATGACGTCAATAGAATCCAGCCAGATCAGGTTGGAGATGGAAGGAGCAAGGAAATAAATTGCTACAGCAGCAAGTAAATTTTTAGTATTTCCTTAAACACAGACTCCATGAGGAAATGCATCAGCCATCAACAGAATTCAGCTGTCAGAAGGTCCAAAGCTCTAAGGAGAGAGCACTAGCAAAAATCTACGTGAACAGTGCCAAATACTATTTCACAATAAAGATGTATTTCCAGCTGCTGCTCATTTTGGCTCATATTTCTTCAACGTACTTTCCAATTCCAGTGGAATTACTCTAGAAACCACTAACCCCCCAAAAGCCCTGCTGCCAAGGGCACATCTCCACGCGGCCTCAGCACGTCAGCGGTATTCCTGCTCCTCATCTGCCTCACCTTTCAAAGTGTCATCGGAGACACATCTCCCTGCTCTCACCCTCACAGCAGGCATCTCCCGAGGCTTCATTCCTGGTCACCTGCTCACATCTCCCTGCTCTCCTCCAGGCAATGTGTCACCACTCATGGCCTAGGATGTCACTCGTTGGCTGCTGATGAGCAATTATAACCTACTTTCCCCTCCTTGCTCACATGCACTCCAGAGCTCTTCCAGACCCACTCACCTCTACACTCGATTGATCAGAACCTTAATTACTCCAATTTCTACCACGGGTTTCCAAACATGACTTACTCTGGACCAGGGCTGGACAAAATGCCTGCAAAGAGCCCTGCTCTGCTCCCTCCCTTACTCTCTCCAWTTTAATAGCTCCTTAACCTGCAAGTTCAGAGCTTTGACTCCTGTCAAAGCCTCTTCTGCTCTTGGTAGCTACCTTCTTTCCTCATATTTCTTCTAATTCCTACTTCTCCCACCAAATTTTCCCAACCACAGCTCTTTGGAATGCCTGTCTCCCATTTTATAATCATTTCCTAGCTCTGTGTAGGTCAGCAAGATTTGCTCTCTGGTTCTGTARATCCCTCCCATTCCTCCCCACCTTTACCCTCTTGACAGCTAGGTTCTTTTTTCACAGTGGATGGCCTGGCACGGAGATAGTTGCTCTGTATATTATTAGGAGCAGCTAAACAGGTACCTCTGAATAGTGGCCCATTGRTCCAGCCCTGTCAAATCAACATGGACTCTGAACCAAATCATCATGGATTCTGCTACACCCAAACCAAACGCACATCTCTACTCTGAATTAGAAAAACCTGTGCTTAATCTACTCTTCCTCTTGGGAAATGCTCTGCTGCTTGCACAGTCGTCCTCTTCTATACAGTACATCTGTAAGCTAGTTTAAACAACTGTCATTTATTTTAATTTTTTTGCTAGCCACCATCTATGCACCTTGCTGGGAGTGTATAACATGGTATACTGGTTCACTTCTGATGAACTCACTCCTAGAGAAAGAGGAGCACATGTCTAGTACAAACTGCAAGCCTTTCGTAGCAATTTAAAAACCATTAAGTGGCTGAACTCTTTGTTCTTTACTCCAGATTTCATGTGTTTCAAAGTGATCCCTGGCCTGATCGACAAACCAAAAGGAACAGAAACACAGCATCACATACCTCCAACACAGACTTGGCCCACAATGCAATGAAAGCAGACAAGTCTCTGCACTGAAGAGCAGCATAGACCACTGGAATGAGCCACTGGATGCCCAGAATGGGGGAATGTCCAGTAAGAGTCTCCGTTAAGCCATGTCATTCATCACAACTTCCTGCACCTCAACAGTTAATGAAAACCAGCAGCAGCCTACAGCAGAAGTGTAACCCTGGCATAGTTGATGTGTGTGTTCATCTAAAACTGGAAACTTGCATCAGATATGCTGGGAAAATAGGTTGTGGTATCATGGTCTCATGTAAAAGTCAGATGTCAGAAAAACAGCACCGTCCTGGCATTAGTGGTGCATGTAACTCAATTGCAGGGTATTGCCTATGTTCTAGTGAAGAACTGGACCCCTCTTGTCAGACTGTGTTAATATCCCTGATGTCTAATGTAAGTCTCAACTGAAAATAACTGGATTGGTTGCAATATCTATGCCATTATAGTGATCTATCATGGGAAGGATGTTGATTGAAACTGCAATTTCTCTTACTGATCAGCATGGGAGGAAGAGGTCTTGCACACAAGGAGGATATAACAATAGCTTCATTTGATATGACAAGCCAGCACAATAATAGTACCTGCTTTCTTCCCCCAATAACATCAGAAAATGACATAAAACTCGGGCTCACATTAATTACCAGGCTTAGGCAATCTCAGGCACTCTTACCTAAATATCTATAGGATACAGAATTTTCATTCATTCACATAAAMCACTGCTGGGCTGTAGACGGAGGCTGGCGACAGAACAGCGAGCAAAATTAAGTTTAGGGGGACTAAATGGTTACATGCCCTTGGGCAGCCTCAAAAATCTTCCCTAACTCAGCTGGCTTCAGCGATCAACAACACCAGGACCATGAGCAAAATAATGAGCTGAATCTGTTAGAGCAGTATTTCATCAAGCTTAGATTACCCTGCTTGGAATAACAGATCTTCACTGAATTTAATTCKCCTACTTTGTGGTGATTTAAAACCATTTTTAGGAGGTTGTCCACCTGGGGTTGGGCAATGAAATTTAATTCAGTTGCTTACAGTTCACCCTGCTTAATTTTGGAACATTTTTCCCATATAATATTTTCAGTGAATGTTAAACTGCTTAAGTACCTCAGAGATTTCAACCCATTATGTGTTTTGCCAACAAAAGTGAGAGCCAATGCCATTTGCACTACTCTGYTGGGACTATTATTGCTCAATGATCAAGAGCATCCTCAGCTCTGCAGATGTCTGAGCCTTTAGTACGTGCCAGGTAGACTCAAGAGCCCATGCACTGAGAAACAACATTTCTTAGGACAAAGGGAGCAACTCTTTCTCATTAATTGCAGTATTTTACTCGGCCAGATTAAAGAATACATAAAACCAGTTCATTAAATATTTTTCTGAGATTATATGCCTACCCTTTCCTGAACCATTTTTTGGTAGAGACTGAGTGGCAAAGGTCTACCAGAGCACCAGGAAGAGCTGCTGATGGGCACTCGGCTAGGAGCAAGCATTTGTTTAGTCTTCACTTACTGCACRTACCATGGACATCTTAAGTATGTTCATCTTAAGAGCTGCAAGCACCTCATTGCCCAGCCAGGTTTGAATCCTGCTACAGGCCACRGTACTGTGTGACATGGCTGAATAAGCAGTAGTATTCGAGTGACAGAAACCCTCCCAAAGCTTTAACTCAATGGCACTTCCTTGCACTGCTGAGTCTTGGACTAAGCTGGATCAATGCCACACTCCATGCTTGCACTCTATAGCATGTCCAGGCAAACACTACTAACTATGCCACAGACAGCAGGTGGGCTAAGCAAGTGGAGAACATTAAAAAAAAAATTGAAATGAAGGGTAGAAATAGGGAAGAAATGGTAATAAACACATGCCCTGTGATGAGCTCTTGAGGAAAGAGGAAAGGTCCTATTTGGCAATATAGTAGTGAGACAGTTAACACTGTCCTAGGTGACATTGACCTAAATGAACTAGAAGGTTGGTGTAGATGGAGCTTATAAGAAGATGATTGGAAAGTTGGGCCTCCAAAGACATTTATTAGTGATAGTCCTGTTATCTCGCCTGCTGAAAACCCAGGAGAGGAAAGGCAATATATTCAGAATAGAGTAAGAAGCCCAAAGGAACTTGATAAAAGGGAGAAAATAAGATGGAGCTCAACATGGTGTAGAACTGAGTTTGGCTGCCTGCAATTAAATGCACAGAAACAGAAYAGGAGTTTTCCATTCAGCTCAAAAGGGAGATGGTGCGGTTGCACCAACTCAACACGAAAGTTCAGGTTCTACAAAAGAAAAATGAGGAGGCATTTCTTAATGGAAGATGCAAACTAAAGACAATAAATCAAAGGGGAACAACACAAACCCCAAGGGACAGGACACATCCAAGGGACAGGACACACTCCCTGTGAGGAAAAGCTGGAGGAACTAAGGTTTGGGGCGACAGCCTCAAATCAGGTGCTTAAACTGCAGCAAAGATAACCCAGGCCTTCTTTCCGCAGTTTTCTCTGCACCTTCTCACGGGTTGCCAACCCCACTTTCAAGTCATTCGCCTCCCTCTGCTTGGATTTGATCCACATCATCCACGCTGGAAGGCCTGCAATGGCAGTCCTCCAGTCATGCATGCCCTGTAGAGACTTTACACTGCCCTAGGCCTGGCAAGGATTGATAATAAAGTGAGACAATAAATAATCAAAAAAATATTATAGACAAGCTATTTGACCTCCAGCAGCCTAGAAATAAGAACAGCTTCTGCAAAGATCTCCAAGTACATTCCTGGCATCTTATTGAACAGCAGCACAGCTTAGAGGAAAGCACCTCTGTGGCCTCAGGAGGAAAAGCCACCCCAAAGAGAATGCCCCTAAAAGGGCTTCAGAGAGGAACAGCCACAGTCAGCCCTTTCCCGTGCTGGAGCCTACCACATGCTAGACTAAAACTGCCCTGTCCCCGGGACAAGGTCTTTTCCCCTCCGTCTCCCTCTCCCTGGAGGAAGGTGTTCCTTCAATCAGACATTTCCATTTTGCTTCAATCCGCTCACATRCAGATGTCACAGGAAGACAAAGGAGATGAAGAATCAGGCAAAGGCTTTGGCCAAGCAGCAAGGACGGCTAGAGCCAGTCCATATTCCCAAAACTACATTTCTCACAATCCTTCCTGTCAAACTGAAGATTTGATTGAAAAAAAAACAAACCCCTACATTGCATGGATTCCAGAAAACAAAAGATCTTTGCATTCCCCTTCCAATATGCACTGCCCTCCCCTCTCCCCCACCATACAGCTTTTAAACAGATAAAGAGGCAGCCAGGACCATTTTCCCACAGCTTACACACAAGGCAGGCATCCCACAGCCTGCCCATCTGGGAGCCCCCCTAGTCCCTTCCACCAGAGCCTATGGACAGCCCTGCTTTTAATCCCACAGGCAGCATCATCCCAATAATCTTCCTCAGTTTTCAATCTACTGATCTGGGGGCAGCCCACAAATCCTCTCATCCTGAGAGCAAAGCAATCTTTACTGCTTCATCTCATCCCATCTCATTTTTTTGTCTCTAATCCCTAGAAACAGGAATGAGCCCTGCGGAGGGAAGGCTGCTCTAGAGCAGTCTGTCCCGGAGCTAGCGGACAGAGAGACATGGAGAAGGGAATATGAGGAGAAGAAACAGGATGCAGCAGGTCCAGAGCAGCAAGGAAAGCCACTAGAAGGGCAGAATTCCATTTGGTGGGCTGGGGAGGGTCTGAATAAAACAGATATGAGATTATTTTCTATCCCTCGCTCAGTAAAAATCACATTTCCCTTGATTATCAGCTGAATGGACATTCCCCAAGTAGGAGGGGAAAAGAAAATCTAGTTCACTGCTCTCCAAATCACCCATGAAATTTTAACCCGTTAGTGGCAAGACCTACAAACTCAGGAAAACATCCAGGTCCCTGGGACCAGAGATGTGGGCTGAGGACTGGATCCTCCAAGAGAAAGGTTAAAGAGGAGGAAAAAAAAAGATCAATTTTAGGGCAAAGGGAAAGATGAAAAATTTTAAAAACAAAAAAACCCCGCATGTTTCTCAGTTACAATGACTGGGTAGAGGCTAGACCCAATGTTCTAGCATAGTGTCCCTGTGCAGCTGATGAAGAATTTTATTCTGTTACAACGAGGTCTCCTCAGATATGCTCAGGGATTATTTTGACCATGCTTCAGTCTTTACAAAACATACACAATTTGGCCAATTTCTTATTATTAAGATAAGCCCAAGCTGTGTATGAAAGGGCCGGGGTTTGGAGCCCCTCTCACGAGCATTTCTGAATTTTTCAAAGCACTTCAAGGCTGGGCCCAGATGTCTCCTGCTCCCAGCGCAGCASAAGCCCAAGGTGAAGGAAGGGGGCAGGCTTTCCCATATTCCCCACCATGGGCTGGGTGCAGGAGAGAGCTTAGACACAGCTTGGAAGCCTTTATCCCCGTCTGATAATTCTGCACTTAGCAAAAACACATTGGGGGAAAAGCAAGACAGAGGGCAGCAAGCAAGCTGCCCTGTTTTCTCCAGTCTTGGGCTATATTTGTCCATCTTCCAGGGCCTGCGAGTTCAGGTCAGGACTCAAACACATGCTCTGCCTGCAGCATTTCCCCTGTTCGTGCTTGCTCCGCAAACCTAAGTCCACATTTTCCACCCACAATCAATAGTCCCTAGGCTGGAGAAAAAGCTTCCAAGCAATGCTCCTGAGAGATACTCCTCGGGAAAAGGCATCTCATGGGAAGCATGTGGAGGGAGACCCTTGGGGCAGAGGTCTCCCAAGCCTTGGAGAAGCAACCTGGCACTGCTCAGCTAAGGCACAGCAGCTCTGGGGAGCACAAATCCGCTTGGGAGGCATCACATCAACAGCCTTCCTTCTTGTAAGCAGCTATGTGTAGAAATCTGGAGATGGAAGCAGGGCGAAATCAAGCTCAAAGAGTTGCCTAGTCCCCCACTTCCAGCCATAAGCACTGTGAGGAACAAGGACACAAGGATGGCACGTGAAGCAGAGCCTGCTGGTGGCCCGGCCGCCCTTGGGCCAGGAGATCTGCAATGCAGAAGGTGCAGCCCAGCGCTGCAGCCCGCTCCATGCCGCGTGGCAGGCGCCCCATGCAAAGCTTAGCTTGCTGGGCAGCCTGATGCCAGCAAGGAGGAGGTGGTGGTGACTCCCGGGGCCTCCGTTGTGCCCCAGCTCGGCTGCCAAGGATGGGGGAAGTCATTATGCGGCTCTCCACGGCCGAGGGTGGATCGCCGGCCGCGCTGCGTTCAGACCCTGACAGCAGGCTCCAAAACTGTCACTCCCGATCTATTTTCACTTCAACTAAATCTCAACCTCGATTAAAATCAAGGGGAGAGTTGCGTTTTCCTTTCTGCTTCTCCCCATAGTAGGTCCTCTATAACCTCAGGTCTAAACAGCGAGCAGAATACACCAACGAGTAAATGAGCCGGCTTGCAAAAATCCGCTTGCCCAGGATTCACCAGGAAGCCAGGCTGCCAGCAGTCGGAGAAGGGGCTATTCCGACCCCCAGCTCCCATCCCGGCTGTGCCTGCACCGCTCATCCCTGCCCCTGGCTGCAAGGGGACCTGCCACTGCAAGGTGGGGCTGGGACCCACTGCTGTCTGAAAGGATGCTCTGYACCTTGCAGCCCAGGCTGGGGCTGTTCCTCCCACCTCCTTGCAGCATGCCAGGGATGGCCAAGGTTCAGCTACAGCTTCCCACCGCTCTGAAGGTTCCTTGTTCTCCGAAAACATTAGGGTTGTACCCAAAAGGTACATTCAAGGGTTTGACCAGGTCTGGTTGCAGCAGGACACCCTGCGCTGGCACCCATTGCAAGTTACCAACTGGTTTAGCAAAGCTCAAGTAATACATATATGTATACACAGATATATAAAAACACAAAACTGTAGCACCACAAAGAATGTATTACCATGAAAAGCAGAAAGCAGCTTGCTACAGGACAGCTCAACACCTCTCCCCATCCCTGGGAAAGCCCAGTTTAAATTCCCTTTCCATTTCCCCTAGTCAGTAGGTGTCTGCCGAAGCCGAGCTCCAYGGACTGCAGGCGACGGCGACCGTCGCCCTCATGCTGCAGGGAAGGAGACGTGAAGCCAGATGCATGACCACCCCGGCGATGCGACACCGCCCCGGGCCACAGCCGCGCTCGGGGAGCACCCTTTGTTCAGCTCGTGGGGAGCAGGCCCCAGCGCAGCGCGCACACCCTGCACGGCCACGAGCCCCCTCTCCATGCCCACAGCCACGGGACCCGCACCCCGCGGAGTGTAACGCTCTGCAAAGGCAAGGGAAAAAGCTAAAACGTGTGTTTTAGCGTGTGTCTGCAGCAAGCCCAGGATGAGGAATGCTCCATTCCTGGTGGAATTCCTGTTTCTTTGTCCCTGTGCCGTGGAGAACAAGCTAGTGCTTCACAAGSAACGCAGAAACTCTAACCGTGAAGGCGCTGCCGGTGCCCTGAGCCCTCTGCGGGCTCCCGATGGGGCTATCAGAGGCACAAGGGACCTATTTTTTTTCTGCCCCTGGACAAACTCTACTTCCTCTAACTGCAGGAATTTTATTTCTCTGGTAGACGTCAAGATTGATGGGCAAAGAGAGCCACAGCTACCCGATCACCTTAGAAAGGCAGCTCTACATCTTGAGGTGCAGGCAAACACAGACCGCAAAAACGTGAGGGATGAAATCCCCACTTGTAAGTTATCTAAAGGAGCTTTACACAACATGGCAAACGCTGTCTTTGTAGATGGATGCAAAGGAATCCGTCACTACAAAACCACTGCCCCCTGCACGAGATGCTTGCCAGGTCTCTGCCACACAATCCAGCACAGATCGCGACAGCATCCATATTTTCTGACCATTTGCATTAAAATACCATGGCTTCTTCAAAACATTTTGAGGATAACTTGCATCCATTGCAATACAACCATTTAAAAAAACCTTTAGGTTGTTTTAGAAGAATTTTCTCTTGACCTTGATCAGATCTATTTTTTTCCTCCCGCTCCTGAATCAATCTATGCTGTTCAGAATGAAATATCMTTTTAATATCCTTTAGCTAGTCTGAGAATATTTCTAAACAATTTTTTTCCAGGAAGAAAAAATTTAWATATTTCCCTTTATCTGTGAATACTAAAACCATTCATATAAATTAATCCATAAGAGAAGAGTCTGATTAAGGGTTTCAAAAAATATTATTGAATTGTTTGGGAATTCTATAYTGAGGATGTAACCCCTGATATTATACAAAATTTCTTTATTTCAGTATTTGGYTTCCGTATCAAAATGCAAGCGAGCATCTGTGTTCGCATCTGTCAAAATGAAAGATCAATCATTTTAAGGAAACTTAAAACACAATGCCCTTGATCCATTGTGCCTGACATTCAACCAGACATGACTTTTGGTTAGTACAGTAAGATTTTCTCATACGGCTGAAATTCAAGCTACATTATCCCAGAAATTCAAATTTCAACTAAAATGTCAGAGGAAAAATATATAGCTTTCTCTTTATAATAAGATGCTGATATTTTGGTATTGATTTTAACAGCAACTAAGTACTCCAAAGCATTAGAAACTATTATTTTGCCTTTGTATGGATAAAGCAATGGTTTAACCAAAGAGAAGACGACTGAAATATAGTAATGTGTGGATCTCGTCAGCCGTCCTTTAAAAAAAAAAAAGCAAAAAAAAAAAAAGGCAAACGAAGAAGAAAAATCACCTTCATAGAAGATGATCCTCTTTCCAAAATTCAAATTTCAATCTATTTTCAGTACATGAAAAGAAGAAAAAAAGAAACAACTGAAAGGTAGAAGCGTAATCAAGTAAGTTTCACATGCTGTATCCTAAAAACATCTTMGTCTGGGGATCTGCTATATTGCCACACCAAGAAGTGATTAAAATTTCATTTCCTTTAAGCCAATTCAGAGTGTGCTGTTAACACTCTATGCCTGCATATAAACACCCATATCTAGAGCACGCACCAGAAGTTATGTCTACGTAGACTATATAGCTTCTCCTGGCTTAACAGAGGAACAAAGGCTTCACGGCTCAATGGCACTAGCTTCACTAGTATTTATAATTGGTCACTAATCATACAATAAAACYGAATTTCCAGGAAATAAAGCACACWCTGTAACAAGTAACGATGATTTTCCAAATTTAAGTATTTTATAGAAGGGACGCAGAGAGAAGCTATTAAGTATATTAAGGCATATAATTAGCTTCCCCATAACACTATTCTTACCTAACACAGACGTAAATTTTCCCAACTCGAGCAATTCACTTAAGAAGGCTCTTAAGCGTTCAGAGCTCTTTTAACTCTTATGGAATCCGAGCTCGGACTTACTTGGTGCTTCCACGCTATTTTTCACCCCTCCAAGATGTTGGACGCRGCAGGTGGTCTCCCACCAGCACAACCTTCTAAATCTCCTTACCTTCCCCAAAGAAGGCGCGTGGCAGCGACGTTGGGACAGATGGCCACTCCTCACGTTGGGGAAAGAGGGAAAATGCAACGGGGAGAAAAATCCCCGCGATCTTTTGCTGTAGAGCAAAGAGGGCTCAAAGCCTCATTGGCCCCGGGATAGCAACCACGTGGCATAGGATGGAGAGCATGTGACCTATTTTCTCCCAAATCCCTTGGTCTGTTGGAAAGGGGRATGCTCCCACCGCCGATATTTGTCATTTCAGTGGGTTTTGATTTTTTTTTTTTCCCTCTCCTTTTTTTTTTTAAAGGCCACTGAGCAAATCAGGTTGCCTCAAGGCGATGAGGACAAGCCAGCCAATGCTTTCGACATGAAAGAGAAAGGAGCCCCAGTATGAGATGAACACTGGAGCTCTGCCTGTTTGTGTGGGGAAACTGGGAGCCGCTAAGCCAGGGTGTCAGCAAAACGCTGTCTGTCCGTGAGCTGCAGGGAAAACGGCCTCTGCGAGGAAGAGGAGTTTGTACAGCAGTGCATGCACCCAACGCTTGTGGGGCTGCTGGCAGTGGGGTGTGTTAAAATATATATATCTTGGGGACCAACTCAAGGAGCTGTTTGTAAATACAAGGTCTGACTGTAAATCCCAGCACTTGGCTCTCACCAGCTGAGCACAGGAGGAAGGACACACACACACACACACAAAAAAAGCAAAAAGACCAAATCTGAGTCAGCAACAGTTCTGCTAAGCAGCTTTTGGCCTTCCCTTGGTAACATCAGGTCCTGGTGGCCTCACACACCAATGCTCAACGAGAACACAAGCCCCAGGAATATCCTGAGGTCTGGAAGCTGAAGGAGCAATGAGTTGGAGCTGCTGCCTTTTTAGGCAACTGAAGAAAGAGGAAATGTTCTTGAGCTCACTTTGCTTCTGGGTTTTAATTTTCTTTCTATTTTATTTAGAAGTTAAACATTGTTCTTTTGTACTAGCACATTAAAGTGAGAAAGAACACCAAGGAGAATGGAGAAAAGATTATAATGATAATAAAAAGGAATAACAAGGAATAAACATTCCCAYCATAACATCTTGTCATGCTAATGATATGCTTGTTTATGACAAATTAAAGGTTTCAGGTGAACTTGCCTCTGGCAGGTGGACACRAATTTCAGTGAATTTATTTCTGCAAAGCAGTTGTCCCAATCCACACTACTATGTAAGGGCTTGAAGAATCATCTGAGCTTTGATTTCTGTGAGAAAACCACCTCCGAGCCTTCTAAGCATCACCACCACATCCAAAATCCAGTGCTCAGCACAGCTGCTAATTGTTGTAGTTCTTCCCAAGGACACGGCTCTACACTAGGACAGGAGAAGTCAGATGTTTCCGCAAGTGCAATGCGCAGTCTGTTTTTTCCAGTTCATTCATGAGACTCAATTGTCTCGCATGGTGTTAACAAAGACAGAAATAAAGCAATAAAGTGATCAGAACAGGACAGAGAAGTAGACACAACATGTGAGCTAAAAGAAAATGGTAGTTATGGCAATGTCCCTGTGGATGCAAGTCTAGAAAATATTTCAGAACCATCAGRTAGGACACGGGTTTCCAGAAGCACGAAGGATGCTCTGCCCTAGGAGGATGGGATCAGCTGGCCCCACTGCTGAGTTCCCAGCCCTGTGGGGAAGGGAGCCAGGTAACCACGGCCCATCTGAGACAGTCAATTTCCCCCATGGACAGGCAGTCAGAGCATTAACCTATTCCATATTTCAATTAAAAGCCTATTTCTTCCAGAGGGTCATTCTTCTCCAGCCACCAGGCAGAAGCTGAGGCATTTTATTTTAAACACAAACCAAGGGACAACCTTACTCTCCATTGCATGCTCAAATACACTTTTTTCCCCATATAGCCCAAACCAYCCAGCTCACTGCTTTTCCCTCCTGCACCTTGCAATGGACACATCCAAGGAAGCAGTATGAGAAACTCTCCACCTTAGCACCCTCGCTCTCCAGTCACAGCCCCCTCACCCTCTGCAGGCAATGTCCAGCTAAATCTGGCTCCACAGTAATCTTCTGAATAATTATATAATAGGCAGACAGAAATCATTTTAGGCTGCTCTGTCGAGAGAAAGCAAGCTGGATTAAAAGATCAGAACAATACTGAGATTAAAACGGTTGGTTATTTTCAGCAGCAGAAAAAATCATGGCTAAGGCATGAAAGATGCCAGAAAAAACATATAACATCTTTTTATTCCCCCCAGAAGAACTATGTGTGTTAGTTAAGGCTAGCTTCTAGATTCCCAGACTTCACTAAGAACTGTCAAAAAATACTTCAAGTTATTTCAACTCTGCAAACTYATGCTGGATTAGCCAATTGATATTGCATTGCTTGCCAAGACATCAGTTCCCCACGCCACAACCATCACCGTGGAGTTCAACACAAAAATATCGTTACCTACAAGAAACGTGGTCCCTTGCACGTGGTTTGCACCGGCTAAGCACAAAGCAGAGGGCCGTGGGCCGCCCTCGCAGGCGCCTCGGTGCCCTGTCCCCGCTGTCCCCAGCAAGGTCAGCGGCGCTCGCAGCACGGGGGCTGACTGATCGCCTTGGCAGAGCGTGAAGGGGAGGCAGGGAARAGCAGCGGGAAAGGGACCGAGGGCTCGCGGCCGTGCTCTCCGCAGGGCAGGGCGCCGCGCGGATAATTCGTGGCCCGGATCGATGCTGGTAGCTGGGCTAGTTCACCTTCAAATTCAGATTAAGCAGAAGGGTCACATTAAAAAGCCATTAGTGGTCAACACGGATGTTCCCTTTGCAGACCGGTGCGGCACCACAGGCAATGCTTCTCCTGCCAGCATCACGGCCAGCACCTTCCTCACCCCAGAACAGCCCCAGCCTTCAGGAACAACAGTGGCTACCTTCAGTATGGCTTAGACATGAGGAAAAGGGCAATTTCCTGATGCCAGCTGGTCTAAAAGAAAAAGAAAAAGGAAAAAAACAGGTTTCTGACATACTTGTACTTTTGCTATTAAGTAACCAGCATGCAATAAGTAAATCACTGTACTGCATACATGGAATCAGCTCCAAGTTCAAAGGATGAAAGATAGCYCCATCTTTCCTTGCTTTTCAGCACAGACCAGCTGTAAATAAGAACATGTCCAGTTTTGGTGCCAACAGATAGCTCTAGGCAGGGCAGTAGGTCCAATACAGAGGTTACAAATAATGGTGGGGGATGAAGGGGAAGAGAAGAGGCCTTGCAGGCATCCTCAAGGTCACAGGGACAAGTCACCAACACCAGAGATTGTCGCTCCAGGTCTCCATAATGTGTTGCTCTGTTGTTCCTACAGGTCCCATGAGAAAGATCTGAGACACAACCTTGAAAATTCAGCATTAAAAAGAAAAGAGCTAAAGCGGACACATTTTAACAACTCTCCCCTTCATGAGATAGCTTTTAACTGTAGTAGCGGGAAGCTGCTAAGCTAGGAAGAGCAAAACACTTTCGTACAACGCTGTGATTTCAATACCTGCCGGTGTCCTCCGTCTCAGGCCAAGGAACTTTTATGCACCCTTAATGAGGACTTGGGCAGGCCAAGCACAACTTGAGTGTGCAAAGTCCTTCCCTTACAGCTGTGCTGCCCTTCAAGCTGCAGACAGCAAGAACTTGAGTCGTGCTTCCCCTTAGGATGGGCTTAAATAGCCTCCAACCTCTATTATCAGGTGTGATTGCAAGTAAGCAGGACAGAGCCATCTCACAGTGGTTGTGTGACCCAATGCTGACAATCACCAGGCTCCAAACCACAGCCCTGTGTAACCACAAGCTCACTATTGCTGAACAGGTCACCTCTGTGAGAGTCTTTGGACTTTTGGGTCACTTTGGACTTTTTGGGTCTCTTTTGGGGCAGTCAAAAACAACTTGGCTGATGCTTAGCTTAGTTGGTGCTTAGCTGATGGTGGTGCCCTAAGGAAAAAATAACAATCATAACTTGCCTTGTGTTTTGAGGTTGAAGAGCCAGGAGCTCCTCACAGGTACCTCTCCTGTCCAATTAGGGATGCAGAAGCAGGGCTGGGGCACAGATAATGTAGAAATAATAGTGCTTTTGACAGGGCTGCATGGTAGGGTAGAAAAATTAAGTTGGAGACCTGCCCAGAGGAAGGTGGGAGTTGCAGGGTGTCATGGAGATTGTACAAATGATGCTTTAACAACTTATTTGTAGAAGARTGCCTTCACTAAAGCTTGAGAAAAAAAAAAAACGCATGTGCCAGATGGCCTGGCAGCTTGGGAACATCAGCTTTGGGACTTGATCCCAAGCTGGTCCTCACTACAGTCAGCTCCCCACAGCAAGGATGCCCCCATTTTTCTTGGTATTTGGCTATGAGAAGTCCCCACCTGAGATCTGCCTTGCACAGGCAAGAAGCTAGCAAGCAGAGAAGAGATTGGGAACTCAATGGATGCCCCTCAAAGCATTATTAGCAACCAGTCCTGTCCCAAAATTACCTTTAATCTCCAAATAGAAGAGTCACAGCCCCTTGTAAAAACTGCAATTGAACCCCATTTGTATGAGAAACTGCCCATAGCACACAGAACCAGTGAACCACCACAGCAGAGGCAATAGAGGTCCTGTCACATGAAGGCCCCACCTGTAGCATCTGGGCCCTAACCATTGCAGCCCTAACTGGTTGGCAGCAGGTCCCACACTACAGCCACTTAGGCCACAACACCATGGCCAGCATGTGCCTGTTCCCATCTGCTCATTTACTGATTCTTCCCATTCTTCCCCAAAGATGGGCCACAAGCACATTGGTTCTATGCTCAGACAGTATTTCTGCAAGACAGAAGAGGGCCTGTGAACCAAGGTCAGGTAAGAGCTGGAACAGCATCTTCTAACTCAGTCTGAGAGTCAAGATRCACACAGCCCTGGGCAATGTTCTCCAGGGAACAGAGAGATGGCAAGCTGCAGAGAGCCMCAGGAGCCTGGGGCCTTCATCAAGCTGCCAAGCTTTACCTGTCCTCCAGGAGGGTGCTTTTACAGATGAGAAAACAAGCCTGGTCTGTGTTCCCTGACCTTTCCCAAACTCCCTGCCTGGAGCCCAAGGTACAGCACCTAAAGCAAATCTGGGGCACGTTTATCTTCTGCCAGCTTCACTAGCATGTGCTTGCTTATGAATCAAGAGCCTAAGTTGCAGCTCAAGCTACAAGTGCTGAAAACCACCTTATAACCAATGACTGTGTACATCTACTTTTTCTTTTTTTTTTTCAGGCAAATTCTACCCCTCCTAACGCTTAGTGGGTCACCTGCATTTCCAAAAAAAAAAAAATTACCACTTACACGAACTGCATCTTCTTTTCACAGATACAAAGATTTGCCCTGACAGCTCTCTCCCAATACTTTATGCTTAGAAAACAGGGATTAGCAAGCTTGGCACTTAAATGAAAAGAGGTGGGGTTGCCTGCTGCCAGCCACAGCATTTCTGCTTTATGAAGCTGCCTTCTCACCAAGACACATGTTCTCCTCTTTGCTAATGGAAAATGTTGCCCCACCATCCATTTGCAATAGTCAATGCGTGGGACAACATGATGGCTCAAGGCCAAAGCAGATCTATTTTAGTAACAAAAGCAGAGCAGCTGATGAAAATGACCTCGTCTCTGCACTCCCCAGCTTAGCTCTTTCACTGGTTAAAATGGGCCCCTGTGGCCAGCGTGGTGGAAAGCAAAGAGCAGAGTACAACAGAAGGCAGAGGCAGCAGGATGGAAAACCTTTGTGACAGCAGGGCCACGCTGCCCGCTTTGCCAAAAGAAGCCCTGGCAGCAACACACACCTACAGCAACTAARCACTTCCTAGGGCTTCGATTTACCGCTTTAATAGACATTCCTTTACCAGGATCACACTTGGCAGGGTGTAAATCCCACTGCCATTTTCCACCATGCCACAGCACTGCTGRTCCCCACCATGACAACACCACTGGAGACCCCAACCCCCAACAGGCTCTGTGCAAGCATGTAACAGACTACGACTGAACTGCAGCTGCRAAGACTGCTCTCCCTTCCAACAATAACATTTGTAAGTGGATGGCATGGTCTTGCCTTACCTTACCCTGCAGGCTGGCCTCAGGCTCCAGAGCGACTCCTTGGAAAGCCTGGTTTCACCAGAATAGGGCATGCTGAGCGCTGCAGAGCCCAAAGCCACAGTCCACAGCACGGCCGGACAGTGCAGACCTACAGACCAGGGCAAGGGACAGGTTAGGGCCAGGGCAAACTGAGCCCAACAGCAGCTCAATCCAGCTAATGCGGGACTGAGTCGGCTCAAAGCCCTGAACTGGCAGGAGCTCACCCATTGCTCTTGCAACATTTCTCAGCCCTTGCTCTTATTTTCCTCTTTCAGAAGGCTAAAATATCAAACATCACTAGCCAGAATCCAGGTGTTATTGACATTTCCCTATTGAGTCCACAGAATCCACAGCTACCAGCTGTTCTCCACAACAGCCTTTTACCTGACTAAAAAAGCCAAGTCCCACACACATGGGACTGATTTCTCTCCTCAAGATGCCATTGCACTCGCTGATAGCATCTGGACACATGGGACATGACCCTAACAAGTGCCTCAGACAGCCCACAGCCAGGTGGTCTGTCTGCCAAGACCTGTCCCCATAGGGAGAACCAGAGCACAAGCCGTGGTTCTGCTTTCTCCAGACATCAATGGAAATAATCCAGCACATTCCAGTTACATGGGTGCCTGGTTATTTTTATCCCTTCATTTTTGCTGCTGCTCCTGACGAGTTAACTGGGGCATGCATCACCCATCAATAAAATCAATCGAGCAGCCCGGGCAGTTAATAAGCTGAGTGCCAGAGGGAAGGAAAACCTCTCCATACCCTAAGCTTTGAGCATCACGATGGGAGAACTGCAGTCCCCACTCATCGCTTGGACCTCGTGCTGTTGTTAACATGTCACGGCAGCTTATGCTTTTTGGTGGAAACCTTTCACTTTCCAGTGACTCAGCCACCACTGGTGTATGGAGCCACTGCAAAATCCAGAATCCCTAGGTTTGTCCCCAATAAATTGGATGTGAAATGCTAATGCAGCGGCTATGGGAAAAAGCCTGTTGCTGCGATGGGAGCCTACAGGATTCCCAAGGTTTGAAGGGACCTCAGGAGGTCTCTGGTCCAACCTACTGCTTAGAGCAAGGTCATCTCTGAAGTCAGACCAGTCTTTCTCCAGTTGGGCCTACAAAAAATAACAAGGATGGAGACCACAYAGCTTCTCTGGGCCATCTGTGCTTTGCTGCCTCGCTGCCCCTGCRGCATCATTTTTCTTTCTCCCCAATATCCATGTGTGTAGGTCCCTGTGARCAAAAGCCCTGCCCTGCAGCATAAGGACTGATTTATGCTACTCTCCCAACCTCCTCCAGACACTCACCTGTGGAGAAGCTGAAGATGAGGGAGGCCAGTGGAGGCAGAGGGCTCTGGGGTCAGCGATGGAGACGATGGAGGAAGACCTGAAAGAGAGAGCAAGACTTCAGCACCCGAGTTTGCAGGAAATTCCCCTCTCCTCTGTGTGGGCAGGGTGACCTGCAGCAAAGAGCAGCATTTCCCTGCTGGGGACAGGTCCCTGCTGAGGCCAGGGAGGGGACAGCCTGTGGTGAGCAAACAGGCAGTCTAGACCCAGGGTCTGTTACAGTCAAAACAGGCTCAAATTAGTGAATTTGGGGTAATTATTTTGATAATTTCATTTAAAGTGATGGGAATTTTGGTAATTTTCCCAGTCAGCACAAACTGCTTGTCACCAACTCAGATTCTGGGCAAGAGAACAGCCTAAATATCTATCCTTCTCCTTTCCTACATTAAATCTCTATATTTTTCACCATGGCCACAGTCCTGCAGAGGCATCCATACCTGCTTTTAGCAGCCCCTCTTCAGCTACTGGCTTTTCTTAAATATATTATAGCCAGGACAGCACAGGCYTCTCTGATGGCTGAGGCTGCTGTACAGAAAGGCAAAGTTTGGGGGATTTCTGGGTTTCAGAGCCAACAGGGACCAGCTGTGAGTAGCACACTGCAGCCTTGACCTTCTCCTACACCGTTCCCACTGCATCCCTCCCAACCTCAGCTGAGCTTCATCAAATCAAATGCAGAGGAGGAAGCTCAGATTCAGCCTGCAGAAGGAAACCCTGCTCCTACTTCCCACCACCTGCATCACTCCTCAACACCCTGCACCTGGGGCTTCAAGAGGGTTGAAATAATCCCTGTCTTCTGACACACAGARATGTCAAAACATCTAGGATTTTGCAGCACCCAGGGAAGAAGGATCCCACAGGAAAGACTAAAGCAGGGGACACAGCAGAAGCCATCCTACCGCAGCCTGCTCACTTCTCCTCTGTACACAGCCTGACTCTGACTTGCAAATGTGAGGCAATGAGATCAGAAGAAAACAAAACCAGAGGTAAAAAACCTCTCATGTTTTGCTCTTTCCTCACACAGGAGAGGAGTTGGAAAGCATTGCTCTCTACCCACATGGTCCGCTTGCCCATTAGCTCTTATTTACCAAGTACACAGGTCCTATTCCCAAATTCAGCCTATGTCTCAAAGAGGAAGGTTCAGCTGCATGTGGCAGCTACGCCCTACAAAGGAGGRCAGAAGAAAGATGCCCTCTCTTATGCTCTGCCTCCACAACTGCTTCTCTGCCTCAGGACACTCAGGCCACTTTTGATATAAATCCAGAATAAACCAAGAGTGCATTAATCTCTGCTTGCCTTGTTCCCTAGCCCTTTGCCCCCCTCATCTCCATTAATAGTATGGTCTTGCAGACAATCCTCTCAATTCAGCTGTTTCCCACGCAAGTTCATTAGAACAATAAACATTAAACAGCCCTGACCTCCTGCGCAGTATTCAAGTGAAGCCACTCAGGATGCATGAGTATTTCTTTACGAAATAGTGGCAAAGATATCCAGGTCATCACAAAAATCCCATCTCTTACTCTCAGATACGAGCATATGACGATGCAGTCAGTCCCACTGTGTGCATCGGTGGCCAGGATCAGGAGATGCTGGAGCACAGACACAGCCAGTCAGAGCAGCGTTCTCCAGAAAAACCCAGGGCAGATGGACATTTTCACATCCTTAACTCTGCCCAGAGAAGGGCCAACTGAATCTTATAACTGGGTCCTATCCTGAGCAGCACAAACCCAACTTAGGGAATTATTTCCCAGTGGGGTCAGCCCAAAACACACGTGCTGACTCCCACAGAGCTCAGCAGGACTGTTTCCTTACTTGAAGCATCCAGAATATGCTGAGGGACTTGGCCACTTCAATCTACTGAAAGTTTTGCCAGATTTAGTCTTGCATAGTTAAGAGGGGGGGGGGGGGGAAATCACATTGATGTTACCAAGCATTCTTTAAAGAAAGGTTTGACCATATGATTTCAATGGCAGGCAAAGGTCCGTGCTGATCACCACACATGCCCTGAACAATGGACAGACACAGGAAAGCCTTGGGATTTTCGTTTTAGGGTACATTACACCAAAACCATCAGTAGCATCTGAAAGCAGCCTGATGAGCCCATGCTATCCTATTAAATTCAAAAGAAACAAAAATAAATCCTGTCTGATCTCTTGTTAAAATTATTTGGGAATCAGAGAGCCTATATAGTCACACAACTGGTCTCCTTGCGAGCTCTTGGAAAACAAGCTCTACATCCTAAGGCAAAGAGCTGAAACTGGGTCTCACTGGAACACACAAAGCAGCAGAAGCAGTTTCAAGGGCAAGGCACAAGCCCTGCTCCACCGCGAAGCCACCGCTGCTCTTCCCCCCRAGAAGGATGAGCCTGCAGAGATCATCCACTTGAACAGATTGGAGACAGGAGCTGCCGCAAACCCCCTCCTCGTGCACGGAGCTATTTTGAGGCACACTGACAAGTATTTCCACGCGTGAGCTGGTCCTGGGCGCGTCTCCGCGAGGCCGCCTTGGAGGCTGTCACAGTTCTCTCTCTTCYGCGCTGGCTGGAATAGAGTAAGTAATGCTCCTGAGGACATTTGCAGCCATCCAAAGTGACATCTGGAAGCCAAAGCTACAGCTGGCACTCTGTGGATTTTCCAAGWGTACCTCAGGCCTGTACATCCTTTAGGGCAATGGACAGAGGCAGAGCCACATACACCTGGAGCACCACACRTTGGCTCCCAGCCTTGCTTGGGAATAGCACGGACAGACCTGGGAAAGTCACTAGTTAAAAATAACCACACAGGCACTTAGGAACTTTCCTTTCTCAAAGGCATCAGAAACTTCACCAAGGCAGTGTGACTACTGCAGCTCTGCAACATGGGAATAGGGGTTCAGGCTGTAGCTTTTCTTAATAGATTTTATGCTCAGATGAATCTAGAAGACAGCTGGGCAAGGTTTCTTCTTTACTAAAAAGAGCAGGATAAGAACCGGCCTCAGCTAAAGGAAGAGATGAAAAATAAGGCTCAGCAGCTGGTCCTTCCCACCACCATCACCAGCCTGCTCCCTCAAAGGTTAAACCCCAGCCAAGAGCATGGTCCCTGCAAGCCATGCATCCACCCTGGGCATCAGACCCCCCAGCTGGCAAGGAAAAGGGGCTGGACAAGGGCTGCTGGGCAGCTCGAGGGCAGAAACGAGAGGTTCACCTTGTTTACTCTACAGCCCTAATGCCCTTGGCTGCCTCCTGGAGCACAARAGCTGCCTTCCTCCGGAATTAAAACTTTCCCCTGCTGCTGGCACGGCTGCCCCATACCACAACCCCAGCTCCCCAGACAACTGCAGACCTTCTGATGTCCTCCACCTCATTGTACACAGCTCAGCTGCAGGGAAGAGCCCCAAGACACCCACTGCAGAACCCACCTGCCCTTCCTGCATACTGAAGACTGCAAAAGCAGCCTCTGCCCCTCTATTTAAAGACTCTAATGCAACCTGCCTGCACAGCTGCCCCAAATTAAATCTGCAATAGAGCTTGATTTCAGCCTATCCTCACTTGTGAATACTTGACTCTTAGCTCCTCAAAGGGAGCTTGCTTGGTTCTTTGTATGGAGTTTAGGACTTAAAGGAAACCCAAAGCTCCTACATGGGCTTAGAGCTCCTTCTAAGGCATGCAGGGAGCTACAAAGGCTCACAGATACCCTCTTACTTTATTGCAAATCCCCCAAGGAAAACACAACCGTCTTTATTTATCTCCAGGAGGGCATGCACTGCAGCTGGCACCATCCATGTCCCCAAGTCCACGAGCCATGATGCACTTTGCAGATGTTATAGCTGGGACTCTCATGGAGCTGGCTCCATCTGCATTGCGTTCTCAGGCTGACAGCTTCCCCTCTGGCTGGAGGGRACCCCCACGCTGTGCTCCACTTAGATGAGGGGTAGCAGCTCCTCTGCATGGGCTGGTGGGATTGGTTTTGTCTGGCTGTTTTTGTGKKTTTYTTTTTTTTCCTTTATTTTTTCTTTTTAGTGACAATGTTCATCACAAAAAAAAAAAAAGAGAGAACAATCCTTTTCTGACCTGTGTTCCCATCATTCGACTTACTGTATGTTTTACAGAGACAGAGGCAATGATTTTAATGTCCCAGTGAAAAAGCTGTCAGAACGAATCAGCCTCACTGGGCAGCTTTCAGTGATGGTTTCTCCTCCCAGGCGCAGCCTGGCCACGGAAAACCGATTCAAGTGCTGCACACGCGCTCACCACCACTACTCCTTTGTTTTTCCCAATAAATCATTCTCCCAAACCCAGTTCCTGGGGATGGGAAAGTGAGGAGAAGACTGCATGGGGCATGCAGGTGAGATCCTGCACGCGGTGGCTGCACGAGAGGGAGAAGGGACAGCCCTACGTGGAGGAGCCAGCGTGACGTGATAGGAGGTGAGCGCTCCGAAGCCATCAGAGCCTCYGCAGAGATAAGCTGAGAAAAGCCACGAGCTACATGAGCAGAGCTGACATCTGCCCCCTGGGTGGATACCTAATGAACGGAGACATTGTCCACTTGGGGAGATGAAGTAAAGTTAAAAGATTTCCATGCTGACACCTTGTAGTCTCCATCAGTATTCCTGTGGGAAACAGCCCTGCCAGGAGGAGGGATGTGGGGGAATGGAAACCCAGCCCGTGCCGCAGGCTCCGCAGCCGGGCGGGTGAGCGGGCCGGGGCAGAGGGCCGCGGCGGCGCCTCGTGCAGCACCTCGTGCCCGACTCGATCTGCAGCCGCGTTCCCGCGCTGCAGGAGCAGCCTGCGCTCCGCGGCGCCGCCAAGGAGACCCACCGGGAGCCAGCGCACCGCACGCCCCTTGGACAGGCAGCTGCATTGGGAGAGAGCATTCCCGGGGCCCGCTCRGCCGGGGAGACTCCTGCATCCAGCTCCCTCCAGCGCTTTGGGGCAGTYGGAGCACAAGCGAACGATCTCACGTCCCTCTACCGCTTCAGCAACGCATCGGCACCAGCCCGTCCAGCAGCCTCGGGCTGCGCTGGGGTCGGCGCCGGAGTAGCAGGGCTGTACTCAGCGCCTCCATCCCCTTGGAAGCCAAGGGAGGCGCCTCGGGAAGMGCCAGCCCCCGGCATCGCCCCCAGAGCCCGCTCCCTCCTCCTCTGCTTCCGCAAACCTAGTTCAGTCAGGCCGCATAAATCCACCCTGCCTAAGCCTGCTTGTCATTAGCTCTTACTTTTTCTTTTTTTCTTTTTTCTTTTTCTTTTTTCTTTTTTTTTTTCTCTCCTAACTCACCTCCAGCCTCTTTATTAGCTAGCACCTGAAACAGCATCTGGTGACGAGATGGGATTGACGGAGTGGAGCGCGAGCAATGGGATAGAGCTCCCTTCTCTCCAGTATCGGAGCCCTCAGCAAAGCTCCAAAAACCACTCACACTAAAATACTTGTGAACATCAGCTAATAACCCCCTCCCTGCCACTATAAATAACCCYGAAGTCCTTGCAGGTCCATCCCACGTCGTCCGTTTGGGAAAGCTCATTCCTCGCATGCTCCATGAAGGTGTTTTCCTTTCTCAAACCTTTTTGGTTTGTCTGTTTAGTCTTAWTTTTTTTCCCAGGGAAAAGCTCTCTCTCAGCTCTTCCCAGCTCGAGGGAGATGCTCTAGCATCTGCAAACCTTTCTAGCAGCTAACTCAAGCTTTATTTTTTATTTTTATGCCCTCTTTGTCAGCAATTTGTATTGTTTTCATCAGCACCATTGAGGTGGGATATTTAGATTCCTGTCATTAAGGCAGAGATGCTTCTCTCTGCTCCTCCCATCAACTTTCCAGCCTTGCTTCCTACAATGCAGCTGCCCTGCCATGAGAATACAGCATGCGGGATTTGATCCTACTTCTGGTGTGGGTCGCGTCTCCCTGGGTTGGGGCTCCACAAATAGCCCCCTTTGCTCTCTGCAGTCTCTAACTATCATGGCAAGGAAGTACCTCATTCTGGTGCACAGAAGGTGTGCACGAAGCAAAGGTGATGCCCTAGGAGAGGAGGTGCATCTGCAGGTCCAAAACTTCACGTGCAGCCATTTGGGTGCACAGCAAACCCATGGTCATGATCCACAATCCTCAATCCTGCTGAGCTTCAGTCAGTGGGGAACAGGAGAYGAGACACAGCCTCCAACCAGAGGTCCAGGTGCACGGGCTGCTTGCAGGGCCAGCACAGCCCTGGTCCCAGAGCATCACTGGGATATGTGTGCCCTTCCAGCATGTGATCTCAGGGAGGGCTTTCCACCAAGCATCTGAAATAGCTTGTGGCCACCAGCTTTCCTCCGCTGAGCTTTCGCTTCCTCTGCTTTGGTGGAGGCTTTGCTTGTCCCTTTAGTTCTTCCTGAGCTCTTGCTCYTCAGCAGTGCAGGGCTCCTGGGGGTACATGAGTGGCCACCGGGGTGGCTTGGGGCACGTGAGGCACAGCGAGGGAAGCCCTGGGACCAGAGAGGGGCTGGGGGCCTCGGTGGGAGTGGGCAGGAGGGTGGCAGTGCTCACAGGTCAGTGCTAAGGAACCGCTTTGGGAGGACCTCACAGTCCGTGCCTGGGGACCCACTCCAAATTGAGAGCTGAGCAGCACGTGCTGCCTTCAATCACACTGATGTAAAGCCAGATGCTCTTCACCTTCCCGGGTAGAGGGATGCTGGAAGGAGACAGAGCCCCACAAAAGAGCACGGTGTAACTCTTACTGGGGAATTGACCAGAGGAGCGGACCAAGGCTTCCGGAGGCTTGGCCACCAGCAGCATCAGGGTGGACTCCACCAGTAAGAGAAGTCCCAACAGGATGCTGATACCCGCAGCACGGTSCCGGGGAGGAAACGCAGCGGCGGCGCCGGGCTGCACATCGCGCCCTGCGGACGGGGCCTGCGCCCTGCCCGGGACACGCAGGCTCGTGGTGACCCGCTGCACGCGAGCAGATGGAGCCACCTCAAATCCTCCTGTAAGCCCGCAGAGGCAACTAATCTTTAGAGGACAGATCGGGTGGCGAGGGGGAAGCTCAGCATTTGGCTTTTTCTCCTTCTTAAAGCGAGAACTGATGGTGCTTTTCAGATGCTTTTCTGTGAACGAAAACGAATGACAGCAATGCCCAGGCAGGGGTTTTACTCCTTACAGAACCAGAAATTTCACATTGGTGAAGGATGTGCTGCATCCCTTGACCTGCAGATATCCAGCAAAGGCAGGAGCTCCTTAAGAAAAACTGATTCCTGACCATGGTTAAAGTCATTTTACYTGGAAGCTCAAGGAGGAGAACAAGCCACGGTGAAAGTCATCTCCACAGGCAGATCTCAGCTTTYTCCTCCTCTTGCTCCAAAGGTTTTTGTGTAATGGCTTCCTTGCTTCTTTTTCTCTTTAACGAAGTGCAAGGCCACAGCCATAGTGAATTATGGCTTAAGGCAAAGCCAAAGTCAGTTATCTTATGGGATCCAAATACTTGATCTTACACCAAAAACCCAGCAATCACATCGTACAGACTGGCTGTGCTTGACCCACACCGTCCTATTCCTCACCTGGGGGAAGAGATGTAAACAGMACATGTAGCTACATCAAGATGACAGCAGGAGAACAGGGCTCTTGAGAGCGAGTCRAAGCGTCTTCAGAGGAGCTGAAGGAAAGGCTGCCCCAGTGGCAAGGAGCAGGCAGCAACAAAGCCCAGAGCTGAGAACAGCTTCGCTCATCACAACCCGCTGGGGTCCACTCTGCAGTGGGCATCTGAGCTCCCAGCAGAGCTGGTGGAGCCCTGATTGCTTCTCATTTTTGAGACAAGCAGACACTGCTTCTAGGTCAGAGCGAGCTAAGCGATACATGCCCTACATAGGGAGATAAGGCAGATGCTTTTCTACTTGGGGAGCACCACATCTGGCAAGTTTTTAAAACTTCCAAAGCATTCCCTGCCCCAGGGCTCTAAAGCTCTGCGGTGTTGCCCCCAGGATAAAATGAAGAGTTTACAGAGGAATCCTAAAATCCTTCCTTTTTTCCCCCCTCCCCCCCCCCCTTTTTTTTTGTCTTTATGGAAACAAAAGGACTAGGTCCATTAGACTGGACTATTTTGGGTCACTGGGAGGGGATTTGAAGAGTCAAACATGCTGATGCCCTCTCAAAACCATGGAAATTACTAAAAGGATTAGGAGTGACACAGCAAGCTGATTTCAAACCACAATTATGTACCAGCTCTCACAACACCTAGCCAAGGCATCAGGAGAGCTGAGCACTAGCTGGAAAATGTCACCAACAGACCAGCGGGACACAGGATGTAGTTCTAACAGCTGCAGCCAAATCCACCTCTCTGCCAGTGGAAAGTCACATTTGGGAAGACTTGGGAGGCACTTCTTTCTAAATATCTGCGAACAAAGTCAGTCCAAGGATCTAACAGGCTTTGGTACTGCAGCAAGCTTGTGCTAGGTGGCTTTGCAGTGGAGGGCATTGAAACAGAAGGCTCCTTGAGCCTGGATTTGGGCACACAGCCTAGTCCTCTTCTCCAGGCCATTTCCAAGAAGCAACCCTGCCCCTGTTCATTTTCCTTCTATTCCATGGAAAAATGAGAGCAAGAAAGCCAGCAAATTTGCTACTCTTCTCCAGCTTTCCTCCTTTTGCTTTCCTTCCACTGTTTTTATCACTGTGCCTTGCTTAAGGGCTGACAAAACTACCACTGAGAGCTATCTGGCCCCAAAGCAGCATCACTCAGGGCTGATGTTTGCTTCCTGGAGAGGGGCTGCAGGAATGAGCTGAGCACTTGGACTGAGGGGAGAGATAAGTAAGAAACTTTCCATGGCTCTCATTGAGAAACTTGGCATACAGGAGAGGGGAACTGCTCTTTGCTGGGACAATCTGCCGCTGACCCTCTGGACCCCCACTCTTCTCCCAGTCTCTGTCGTGGGCTTCACTCATCCACGTGGCATTAACATGCCACGTGAGAATCCASGGCACTCATTGGTAAAGAGCAGACGTGGCAGGGGAAGGATTTTTGTTGTTGTTGTTGCTGCTGTTTCCTCCAGGAATTAAAAAGGTCATTTCAACACAGTTGCTAGCCAGGAAGCTGCAGGATTAAGGAAAGTGCCTCCGCTGGGGTTTGACTGGGAGCAGGGCAGGAGCAGCCCCCACCAGCACAGCTCCCACCAAGGCCAGGGACTGTTTTCCAGGCCCAACACTGCTAGACCCGGCGCTTGGTTTAGCAGAGGGCACAGGCAGAGCAGGGGTGCGGAGGGTTCTCCTCTGCATGCCCAATTCCCACATGCAGGTGCAGCACTGTCTCCCAACAGAGCCACGTCCTGGCCTTAGCCCCCACAGGCAGTGGGAATGGGAAATCATGCACTCCCAACAGACGAGGATTCAGGCCTGGGAGGGGGATGCTGCGGAGAGAGGAGAGGACAACCCTGCCTGTGCGTTATTCCTGGGCCAGCAGCTGCAAGCAGCCCAGCAGAGAGGGAGTTATCCAAGTACCCAATGTAGGTCACCACCCGGGGGGTGAGAGGAGGCATTGCTAGCGCAGTMCAGCTTGGAAAGCCAGGCAACATTGGCAGGGATGTGCCAGGTGATCTCCTGCCACAGCTTAGTGCTCCCCAGGAAAGGCAGTGGGGTCGGACCTCCTTGGGGTGTCGAGGACCCGCACAGCTGTTTCTCTGCACCTCAGCACACATGAGGTGTGTGTGTGGGTCCTTCCCATCCGACTCTYGCACCTGTCCCCACCATCCTGCAAGATGCTTCTCTTCAGCCTGTGCTCCATCATCTTATGGCTGTCCAAAGGCTGCCCAGCTTCATGCACCTCTGGATTCAGAGCCCCTTGCATGGTGCCAGCACAGGTTCGGCTTCCTCTGCAAGGATGAACCGAGAGATCCTGGCTGTACCAGGCAGTGAAGGTGTCCATGCTGGGCAGTGAGGTGGGCACTCGGACGGTGGATGGACCGTGTCTTGCTGCAGAGCTGGTGGGAAGGAGCCACGCGTCCAAACCTGAGCAGTGCCCAAAATATCCTCCCCCTTGGCTGCTCCTGCTCCGCAGGCAGCCTGTCTCTGTACTTGCTGTCCCCGCTAGAGGACCCCTGTGACTGTCTCTGCTCTGCAGGAGGACACGTGGCAGCTTTAATTTCCCATGGGAGGCTGTCAAGCACAGCTTCRGAAGATCAAGAGGAAGAAAAAACAGTATTTTCATTCTATCTTGCAGAGATGGCACAGGTCCCTGGACCCTGCATCTCATTCCTTCTCTCTCACAGGCCCTGCTAAGACCCCAGAGTCCCTGAAACTAAGCATCCAAAATATCTGCATCAGTGTGATCTTCCCCAAAGCTGTGAGACTTCAGAAACAACATTTTTGCCCGCTAGCTTTCAGCATTGTGGCTTGCCAAGCTTTCTCCATGCTGCAGGGTACTGATGCTTTCACAAAGTGGCWTCAGGCTCCAGGAGCTGGGGATGTGGAGAGCGTCATCCAGGCTGCTGAGGCCAGCAGCATCTTCAGAAAGAAGTTTCACRTTGGGATACCCACGGTGCTATTCCCGTAGCTTCACGTTATCAATACAAAAAATGCCTTTAAATAGCGAGTCATTTCAATATGAAAACAGAACAGAGAATCACAGCAAGGTTCAGCCTGTGAGGCATCTTGGGAAGCCTCCATTCCAAGGCCTCCATTCCACCCCTGTCCAAGCAGGACAACTCCAGGACTGCCTGAGACTTTGTCCAGTGGAAATTATTTTACCCTGAAAACTCAAACATTTTTCCCCATGATTACTATGYTCATCTCTTGCATTTTACTCTGCCCAGCAAGCGTGCTACACTTCAGCCTTCAGAGCTCTGCTCCTGCAAGCATGAAAGACTCAGCAACGGCACTAGATGGCAATCCTGCATCACAGACTGGCTCTGCCGAGCCCAGAATAAAGAATGAATAAAGAGTTGAAGTGCTGGTGTTTTGTAAAGGATGATCAGAAGCCAGAACCTTGACACRTTACCTGGACATGTACAGAAGTGTTAAGTCTTCCCTTTCTCCTTTCAGGRGTGCAACAGGCCACTGTCTCTGTGCCTGTTGAGGTGAGTGTTCAACCAGCAGGCTTAACAGCCAGTGGCAACCTGTGGCAAACACCTCCACACACAGATCAGCTCCCTCAAATTAGTCCCACGAGCAGGACTGGACCTGCTTGGCAGGGAGGGATTTTGTCACTGTCACATCATGGCCCCTGGACCATCCCAGCAGCCAGGAGATGCCAAGAGGCTGCAGGTCTTCCCCGTCTCCTTACCCTTGGAGCTGATCCCCTGGGCAGAGGAACTCGGAGGCACATTTGGTGGCGTGAGGAAGTTTGCAGTGCTGGCCAAGCAGCTCTTGCCCTGCAGAAAAAAAGGGAGATACAAGAGTCAGGCTTTGTTATGGTCAGGCTAGCGTCACTGGAAGCATCTCCTACACCACTATGCAATATAAGGTGCTCTGCCATCCAGCAGCAACCCCTCCACCAAAAAATCTTGGAAGAACAGGGTACTAAAACCAGAGACGTATGCCCACCACGCAGGAGCATCTGAGATACAGAGCAGGGAAAAGGGAGCAGAGCTCATGGTTGCACAAGGTCAGAGGCTTCAAGGACATGGTCCAAAGAAAGCCCTAGCAGAGAGAATGAAGGAATCAGACCGCACTGGGACACACAGCTGTGCAGGTGTCCCCGGGACAGCCAGTGTTTAGCTGAGAGGACAGTAGTGCTTTTGTTTCTGCAGGCTCAGGACCCACCTGGACAGCACTGGCTTTACCTGCAGGCACTGGAAAACAGGGGCCACATCTCACCTTGGCACTGAGCTGTCCTGGGCACCTGTATGTGCACAAAGGGGCATGTGTCCAGAGCGGCTCAGGGTGAGCTTAAAATGTCTCCCACGACCATTTTCATCATTTGTGGGAGGAAACATCTCCAGTCTGGTGCTAGTCAGCAGCACTGGCAGAAGCGCCATGTTTCCCAAATGCCTTTCACCTCTGCTCCATCGTGTTGGTTTTAATCATTAATGGAGAGGAACCGACCACTAAACCGACTGCAGAGACGAGCAGACCCTCTTGGAGAAGGGCAGGGAAGGAGCATCAGTCTAAGGACCCACGTTACTAGAACATTTCCTCTGGGCCACAGTGACACTGAACTCCCTGCTCCACCAGGGCTCGGTACTGGCCTCCCAGAGGATGCKATGGTCCCTCAGGAAGTCATCTAAAATGAGAGGCAGCTGCTTCGCTCCGTGCACCATTGCACAGAAACATGCTGGGACAGGCAGGGCCCCAACCCCAACCCCAGGCATTGGGGTGCCCCTGCAGGCCTGCGTTCCCACAAACGAGGCTCAAGTCTACATGCTGGGGGGGGGGTTAACAGCTCCCAAGAAAGACAAGCCGATAGCTTTCCTGGAATAAAACCACAACTGCAGCTCCTCCACATGTGCACTTCCACGATTAGACTCCCGACAGCCAACAGAGAGACACCCCAGAGACTTATCACCGGCCAGCTTCTCTAATTCAATATTAGACCATCAGATTCAAACCGAGCAGGGCTAATATCAAATTATCAGGTTCATTTGAAACAATCCTCCTACGAGCACCATCTAATGCCCTGTGGAAAGGGCCCATCTACTTAATGGCAGCTGAGATTTCAAATTGCACCAGTCACTGATCACTTTTGAGCACTYATGGGGGAACAGCAAACTGTGCAAATAAAGATGCATGTAACAGTAAGAAATTTCTGCTAATCATTTGTTTCTCTCTACAACCAACACTTTAACCGACAAAATTTGAGATAAGCAGAGTCTTTGATAATGTCCATTTGCAGCAACACACTGCTCATATTTCCTACTGCAAGGATTAAGCTAATATTYTTCAATACCTTTTAAGGAAAGTCCAACTTTTGTGGGGGGGGTTAAAGACACCCCACACCTTCTTYGGGAAACAAACTCAAGCCATGTGCCCAAGGTCTCAGTTACTGCCAGTCTTCTAGCTTCAAGCAAAAGCCATTGGGGCCTGAAAYATTTATGATTTTAATTCAGGCTATTTTGCTTTAGCTTTGGAAGCCTTCGGCGTGTCTGCGGGCTGCACTTCCMAACCTGTCTTGAAGAACCTCATGCAGCTGCTTGGACACCCTGCAGCAAGAGGCTTGATTTTGAGCATGCTGAGCCTGGGAGTCTCATTGATGGGACTCCATCAGCTGTGTCCCCACCTGGCATACATAGGTCATATAACAGACAGTTGGCTGGGTTGAGGTAAAAAACAGACAATAAGGAGCATTTTTGTGCAACTGAAAGTGCAGAGCTTGTTGCAGCAGTGACATGAAGCTCGCATGGACTGTGGCGTGTGGGTAAAACCCCTGCAAATCCAGGCAGCTTCACCAATGGAAGAGAGGCCAAATGCTGGTGCATTATTTATTATCCCTYCTGCTAAAAGCTTTAGTCAGTCAACCAGAGAGATGCAGTGGTACCCTGTAACTCAGGCTGCCGTGCCCACATGCAGCACAGGGGCTGCGAGGGCCTTTGCAAGCTAGAACTGAAACACAGGAGCTGGGATGGGCAAGAGTCTGGCTGTAAATTGGTCATTAATGTCATAAACAAGGGCTCTGTTTGACAGTCTCCATTGCAATGGATGCTACCCAGTATCTCTGATCTCTTACAGCATGTCTGTGGTGGTGAGGATGGCTCTGGTCCTGCATCCTTCTCAGTGCAGCAGGGCATTGCTGGAAGTGCTTGGGGGGCAACACCAGGGCTTGGCCACCACGTGCCCTCCACAGCAGGTCCTGTGCTAGAGTCGAGTGTCACAGGCCGGATTCCTCTCCCCAGGCTTRCCTTGCGCATTATGGTTTTCCTGAGTCCATGTGAAACCGGAGGAGAGAAGCCAGACCAAAGTGCCTGAGCTCCCTGGAGATTTAGGGAGCAGATGTCCGACACAGCACTTAGGAGCAGCATACCAGGAGTCCCAGCTGGATAGGGCAGGACATAAAGTAGGCRGCCCAGACCAGGGATGGCGCAAAGTAACCGAGCATTTAAAAAGGTAGAAACAGCCCTAAGGAAGCCCAAAGACACCTCAAAAGAGCTATTTACTTAACTAGRGAGAAGGGACAGGGTTGGCACCAACAGCGCCTCAGACTGAAATCCCACCTCCAAGGCCTCCGAGTTTGCCACATGAGACCACGGTACCTGTCTCACCCCGAGCAGCAGCATCCTCCCRGGACACAGATGTACACCCAGGTGGGTCCTCGCACAGCCATATGCTTGGACATGCATGCAGGCTCACCCATGACAGATACTGGAGTTTATCCACTCTGCTACATCTGTGAAAGAGGAAGGGCATCACAGCCTGTATTCCTTTTGAATGTCCTTCTAGTACCTGGAGGCTCTGATGAGCAGCAGCATTTCCTAAGTGTTCATGACACCATTGGAACAGCAGACCAGGACCCTGCAAGCACTTGAATTTTCAGGAAAGCTTCACCTTCTGCAAAGAAATTGGAATAACAGGTTTATTTCTTTGTGGCAGGGGAGCATGAGTCATCCTGAAGTGTCTGCCCTTGAAATGGAGCCAAGGCATAAAAGCTTTTACCGAACCCAGATGCAAAGCAGCCATCAATAGGATATCAGATCTTGGAGGTTCATTGCCTGAGTGCTCCTCCAGGATTAACCCCTTCCTGGGAGACACCAGCTGGCTCTCCAGAAAGGCACTGCTGTCACACATGGACCCTTGTCCTTTAGTGACCATCACRTTTACAAGCTGTGGAGGTGTGCAAACTCAGCCCTTGCAGCTTGGAGAGCCGGGAAGGACAAGCAAGGTAGTCAACATGATGCTGCCCCCACGCAGGGCTTACACTGTGGGTCTCTGGCGATGACATCCTCAGGAGCAGAGCTTCCATATTCCTCCTGGGAGCATGATGAAATGGCAYCAGCTCTCTGCCACCTGGTCTGCAGACTCCCATCCTCTGAGCTTCCTTCACTGTTGCAGGGAAGCGTCTTCTCTGCTCCTATCCCCGAGGATACCCGACCCCCTTTAAATGCTGGGTCTCGAAGCCCTGCAGGTGCTCCCGTGTGTCCAGGCAGAGCTCCTGTCCCTGGATGTGCTGATGGGAAGGCATTCCATCTCTTCTCACAGTACTGCTCACAGCARAAATGCACTTCCAAGGTGATCAAAACCACTTCTGTAGTGCTGGACATTCCATTTTGTGCTCCATTTTGCCATTTCCCAAGAAAAATATTTGGCTCCATTCTCAAGTGCCCCATTCACCTAGAAAACCAACTGTCCAAAGCTCCTGTAAATCCTTTGAGAGGAGCAAGTAAACCAGGCCCCACACATGGTGTTGAGTCAATCCAAATCTTTCATTGAATCCAGGGTGAAAAGTTGTCACTCTTTCTCTTCCCAGGGTGCAAGCCAACCAAACAACCACTTTGTGCTGCATTCAGTTCCAAGGGAAGTCCTTGCAGGAAAACCCTGGGTCCACCCAAGAGAGGAAATCTTGTTGAATGTCTCCTCCCAGCGCTGAGCCTAAGATTACAGTGTCGAGCATCTTTCCTCTCACATCTCCATCCCTCCTTCAGCCCTCCCTCTCCACTGCAGCAAAATGTGGGCAGGTTACATGTGCATGTCAGAGGGAGGAAGTTTCCCCTGATAGGGGTGCTGTGTCTTAACAAGTTGCCCCCAAAGGTCAGGAGAAGATGCCCTCCTGATAACTGCAGTGTGCAATCCTATGACAACTTGCGTCTTAGAAAGGAAACATATTTCCACYGGGAAATTCAAAGGCATTCCTGTGTGCATCCCTTCCCCAGGGAACACCACTGTGCCTCCGTGCTGCACATGTTGGTATAACATTGGGCTTTGGGGCATGGCTTGGAGGGAAGGGGACAGAAGGATGCTCCTCAGCCTGGCCTGCATCCCCCACATCGCCAGCCAGCCCATGCCATTCTCCACAGCGGGGCTGCACRAGCCAGGAGGGACCACAGGGGCCCTGATGAGCTGCACAAAGCACCAGGCAGAGCGCTCAGGAGGGGGCTTGCTCGCAGAGAGGGCATTTAATTCATCAGTCTAATTAGCAGATTAGCATCGTTTCCGGGAGGGCGATGATGCTGAGAGGAAGCAATTCCATTAAGGAGCTCCTCACTGGGCCAAGATCTCGCAGTGCACAAGGACCTGCGAGGCAAGCCCCAGTGTGCCCACACAGCTCCCCCGGCAGCCACGCGAGTCAGGTCTGCAGCCGCTCAGGACAACGGTCAAAAGCAGCAAAATGAGCTCAGGACACTCACATCTGCCGTGATTTGACACCATGGGTAGACCTGCATTTGAGACGCCTCTTCACTTGATATGTTCACCCACGATATCCTTATAGAGCCCGATGGTACCCAGAGGTGCAGTCCTCAGCCCAGGATAGGGAAAGCATTGCTAGACCCAGCCTGGTGGTGTTCAGCACCAATTTAGGAACCTGGGCTAGATCACCTTGATTTAAGGGGCAGAGCTACCCCTTCTTGGCCATCATTTAAGACAGATTCAGGTATGGACTCCTATTACATCCTCCTGCAGGCTGCAATGGAAAAAGTCCTAGAAAGCATAGACTGCATTACAGAGATTTTGTGTGCCTTCCTCACCTCTCTGTCCACGTAAATCCCCATCCCAGAGCAGTGCCAGGCCACTTGTTTACAGCCAGAGTTGGTCTGCACTAGGAGCTGCTATCCACCCCCTCCATCTGGGATGGATACATCCCTTGGGGACCCCACTGCTTCTGACGCACACAAACACCAGCAGCATCTGCTGCATCTCCACCAGGACCAGCCAGTACAGACCTCCGGCATCCCTCCCTTAGGGAGGAAGCGTGGCACAGGGAATTCTCCCCAACTCCAAAGGACCTGCGGTTGGGTCTTTCCACACCTGGGGATGGAGAACAGGCATCACCCAGGGCCTGATACTGGCTGCAGACCTGGAAAGCCCCAGGACAAGCGCCCCTCACCTCTTATCCAAGAGGTTCCAACTGTGCTCCACATCCTTGGGACCGCAGGTGGGCAGATGTGGGCATCTCCGAGGGCATCACAGACCAGAAGGACCCCTCCGCATGCGCAAGGGCCCATCCGAGGAGGCCGAGGCTGGGGGAGATGCCGGTGACGCCCGGACTCTGCGCCATTCCCGGGGGGCCATGCAGCATCCGCACCAGGGTGGGGACGCTCTGCAGCAAAACAGCTGCTGCAGGAGGCTGCACAGGGCTGGGCAGTGACGGGAGCCCTGCACGGCCTCACGGATCCCTGCWGCTCCCATCACGGGACAAGGCAGCAAGGCCTCATCCACACCCTGGAGGACTCCTCAGCAGGGTGAACGCTGCCAAGCTTGGAGATGTGTGCTCCAAAAAGATAAAGCCTGGGCCCCTTTCCTCCCTCCCGAGGGCAGGGCTATGCTCACCGTGGTTGGCAGTGATCAGTGATGAACGGCTTGGCAGGCACTTGGAGAGCAGCACACCCAGCCCCAGGGCTCAGAAACAGACACCGAGCTGACAYGTTGCAAGAGCCTCCTGCCATGGAGCCCTTTGCCTTGAGCCRGGAGAGCCCTGGGGGAACTCGCACCCAAAAGCCACCATCCGAAAGTCAGCACACAGAGCACACCTGCGAGCACCCCGCTGTCCCCTGTCCTCACCCATCACAACAAGGAAACTCTGCACATGCCAGCCCAGACCCACCAGGCCTGGAAAACCTCTTCTCCCGCAGGGACAAAGACAGCACTTYGTACCTTGCATCCTTCAAGACCAACCCTTGCCAAGCAAGGCAGCAACTTCAGATGGGAGTTGGGAACAAAAAAAACCCTCAGGAGTCCCCGTCTTACAAAGCCACACGCACAGGGAGGTGGGATAACAAAGCTCCTTTTGGGTTGACATTAGAAACCTCATCTCTCTGAGAAACTGCTCTAGATTTGAGATGGGACCGGCTTCTCCAGCCACCCGTTGCAGCGGCAGCCGCTTCTGGCTGACTCACGGGCTGGCTGTGCAGGACTGATGCCTCAGAGGGAGCCGAGGGGAGACGCCGCCCGCACCCACCCGCCTCCCGCGGCCCCACGCAGGACCTGCCGTGCCACCCGCAGGCATTTCCACGCTGCCGAGTGAGCCCAGCCTGGCAAGAGGTCCCATCCAGGCGCGTCCGGAGCGGATACAAGGGTAGGGAACGGCGGCCACCCATGCAACACCAGACCTGGCCCTCCTCRCACGCAGGAGCTGGGGAAGGGGATACACCAGGCAGAGTGTGCCGAGAGTCCAGCAAAGAGAACAAAGCCCCGGAGAAGGAAAAATCCTACCTGTCCCGCAGACGGATGGGTGGAGTGACAGATGCCTGAGCTCTGAAGAGGTGGGGAGGGATCAGGGCTGGTCCAGGCAGGGGAAGGAGGTTTGTCTGGGAAGGGGGGGAGAGGGGGGAGTGAGGAAAGAGCAGGGAGAGTTTGGGGAAGGGGACGGGGAGGGGGACGCGTCTCGCRGCGCAGCAGGGCTTGCTCCGAATGAGGCAGCAGCCAGAGGATGCTCCCTGCCCTGGATCCCGCAGGCCCTGCCCACCCCGCCGTGCAGAGCCCACCCCATCCTGCAGCCGTTCCCATCCCGCGCACAGGGCACCGCGGAGCCGGAGCGGGCGTGCGGCCCCACGCGGAGCCAACCCCGGCAGCRGGGCCATCCCGCGGGGACGGCAACAGGCGGCCCGGCAGCACCACAGGGAAGGCGGCTCTCGGGAATGCTCGGCCCTGCCGGCCGGGCCGCGGACACCTSGTCCTGTGAGCACCCTGTCCTCTGTGGGGAGCACCGCCCGCCTCGCGGGCCCTGCTCTGCTGCGGGCCCGAGCGGCCCAGCGAGTGACAYGGGCTGGTAGCAGCCGTGCTTGTGGCAAGGGTGGGCCGTGGAGACACCTCATCCCGGCAGCTGGGTGCCAGCAAAATCCCGAGGTAACTGGGAGGCAGCAGGGACCAAGGGGGCTCAGGCTCCTCAGCCAAGGGTGAGGATACCAGACACAACACAAATACCTGCATCGCCCTGGAGCATCCCTGCAGTAAGATAAAGAGAGGGCCAAAACACCCAGGCCATCAGCAGAGACACTCCGTGGGCAGAGACCACGGCAGGGAAGCAGGGCAACGGGGACACAGAGCTAGGTAGGAGAAGGTCAGGCCACCCCTGAGGAGCCCCAGGACAGGTAGACATGGGAGAGGAATCACTGAGAAGTCACCACACAGTCAGGTGGAGACACAGGGCAGGCTCCCATCATACGCAGCTCAGGGCTGGAGCTCACAGCAGGGAAGCAGCAAGAGCAGGGCTGCCCCATGGGGTGGTATGGGCTGGGGGGGAAACCCCAGCACAGGCAGGGCTCTTACCAACAGCACACACTCCTACAGAGTCCACAGTCCTGCCTGAACCAGGCAGGAGCAAGTGCAGGGTCCAYCAACAGCTGCAGAAACTGCAAAGGGAGTGAGCAGGTAACAGAGCTGGAGACATGCAGAACCTCACTGCAGCCCAGGGCAAAACTAAGTACCAAGAGCAGAGCCTTAAATAGGGCCCATAAGCTAAGGGGTGGGTGGATGGGGGTCTCAGGTGAGGCTGCTCAGGGCAATTAAAGCTTATGAGGGTCCCCATAGTCCAGCAGGATACTGCAARCTCCTGTTCTGATCTGTGCTGTGACTGGTGTCAGGAACATGTGCCCTGTAGTGGCCTTGCTCCTAGGTCCTGTTGGCGTCCCCAGGCACATAAGCAAGTGGCCACCGCCCCAGCAAACTAGCAGCCCCCTGCGGCTGGCTTGTCCTGCAGCTTTCCCCAGTCGGCTCTGCTCCATGCAAGCCATGCTCCCCGCTCTCCTGCCCATGGGCTTCCTACCTGGGGGGAAGACATCCAGATGTGCTGCCATCCAGGGGAGAGGTTGGGCTGGAAGGAAAAAGTGGAAGTTGCACCGTGTTTGCCTCCTCTGATGATTTCTCCACTGTGTTAATGGACTGTGTTTGCTCTTAAGGAATGCTGGGACTTGAGGATGTCAGAGGGGATGCAGCCTGCGGGGCAGCCTCCCCATGCTCATGATGGTGTAGGAGGCCACCAGCAGCATGGTGGCATATTAAGCATCCAATGTGGCAGGTGACCTGGTGTCCTTTTGCAGGTACAATGTGTTCCCATGTCTCCTGTGACCACATGAACCCCTGTGGTGATAACCACAGGGATTCCTCCAAGGCCAGCACAAATGGGGCTTCCATGAGGTTCCGTCTTGCATGGTACAAGTGGGACGCCAGGCTTGCTTGTCCCTAGCCACCTTCTTTACACTTTCTGCACCCCTTTAATCTCATCCTTGTCCACATCCCCATTATTTGTTCAATACCGCCTGGGCATGAGGGCCTGGGCACGGGGAGACAATGCGCAGCGCCAGCTGAGGGGGCTGCCTGTAGAGCCACCATAGCAGGCTCTGGCTGTTGAATCCTGCTCCTGGCTTCCAGCCGGGCCCGGGGGAGTATAAATATTTAAGCRTTGTAGCCGAGGCCTGTCAGTTTGCATTTGCTTCTGGCAGGGTAACTGCTGGGAGGGGAGGAGGAAGGGTGGGAAGAAGGACAAGGAGGGAGGAGGAAGCTCTGTCCTGAGAGGCGCATCCTTGGGGAGGGAGGTTCTGGTGCCAGACCTGGTCCCCAGCACTAAAGGGTCTCCATCTCCTCCTAGGATGCTCTTGCATCCGGGAGCAGCCAAGCAACACAGTTCAGTGGATGATTTTCAGCTCTTTTCAGGTACCTCCACAGCAGAGCACCATCTACTGAGCTAGCCCCAGGGAGGGGATTAAACCTCCCCACGGCCCTCGGGGGGTCCCTGCAGAGGATGCAGACTGCAGGCAGCAGGGAAATGCATGGGCTGCAAGAGGAAAGCGTGGGGAACRAAGGGGGAGGGCTTGGATGTCCCCGGCGAAGCCTCAGAGCCCGTAGGGACGTGACGCCTCGGCGGCTGCATCCCCCTCTAACAGATGGGGGCCAGAAATAAATCCAATCAGCTAATGGACTGCGGGGCACTAAATCAGCGGCGGGGAGACGAGGAGGCGGCCCCGCGCGGTGCTGCCGGCAGCGTCTCCCCAGGGACACGGCCGCGCAGCACCCGCAGGAACCGAAGCCCGTGGAGAGAGCGGCGCCTCGTGATTAATGGGACAGCCAGYGGTGCCGTAGGGAGCCAGGGACCCCGCTGGGAGCAGGCGCGGATCCGGATATCCTYCTGGCACCCCGCTGGCCTGCTGGGAAAGGGCAGAGCGAGCCCCAGCCCGGAGGCCACCCAGACGGGCAGGTAGAAGATCCCGGCATGTTTGGTAGCTGGAGGCCCCAGGCTAAGAGCATGCAAAGACAGGGTGCTTTTCGGCGGGGATTGCCCTCCTCCAGAGATGCATTTTTTCTGTCCGAACTTGCTGTAAGGACAAGCAGGGGCTGTTCGTGCAACACATCCTGCGGGCGCCCGTGTTTGGCAGCATCCGGAGTCCGACGGAGTTAATGAACCAGCACTACCCAACAGCTCGGGCTGCGGGGGGAGAGGGCTCTGCCCTGCCCGTGCCCGTGCCCCTGCAAGGCGGCAGCGGACAAGCCCCGCGCGCTCGGGTGCACACCGAGACGTGGGGACTGCCTCGCCCTGTGCAGAGTSCCCTGGGCCATCAGTGGGGCAGGACAGGGGGGCCGCACCGGCTCCCTAAGGCAGCTGGGGCGGCTGCAGCGCCGGCGGGGCGAGAAGGACACGCAGGAGACAAGCGTGCATCCAAAATGGCAGCCGGGCCTTCCCGCCCGCCTCCTCCTCCTCCCCCTGCCCCACTGCACTGTGGTGTTTGTAGTTCCCGGCCCCGCTGCACGTGGGCAGAGACTACATTTCCCGGGAGCCCCCGCCACGCTCCCGCCTCCTGCCCGTCCTGCTCCTGCGGCTCGGGCAGCGGCAGCGCCAGCCCCGCCGCCCCCATGCGCGCCGCATGCCCAGGTAAATGCCGTGGTGAGCGCTGCCCGCCCCCGCGGTGCCTGGGTGCGTGGGTGCCCTTGCAATGGGGCGCCCCGGGTGCACGCGGTGCCCTYGCAGTGGGATGCCCGCGCCGTGGGGCGCCCGGCTGCATGGGGTGTCCGTGCCGTGGGGTGCCGGGATGCGTGGGGTGCCCCRGGTGCCGCCGCGCGTGGGCCACCAGATCTGCGGGGTGCCACGTGCACAGCGTGCCGGTGATGTCGGGTGCCACATGCCTGGGGTGCCCCGGGCATCTAAGGTGGGAGGTTCCTGGTGTGCTGGGTGCACCTCGGGTGGTTGGGAGATGGGGTGCCCAGGAGCCTCGTGGTAAGGAAGGTCTGGGTTCCTAGGGTGCAGGGTGCCCAGGAYGCTTGGGTTGTTTTGCCAAGAGTGCAGCGTGCTGGAGGTGTGGAGTGCGTGGGGTTCCTGTGGCTGCTTCTCTCCACACCATGTGGACTATGTCCTCCCTTGCTGTCATTGCTGTTGTGCCACCTTCTCTCCTGCTTGCCACCAGTGTCGTGGTTGTGGCCATGAGGCCCTGCAAGGACCCCTGTAGTTCTTGTGTATCTATCTGTGAGGAGAGCATCCCACATAGGCCACCCTGGGGCCACCCTTTTGGGTCTGTCCTGTGGCCCCTTTCCCACATGTGGTGGCTGTGGCTCCTGGAGAAGGAGGGCCTGAGCTGAGCCACCCCATCCCCTGTGATCCCCTGGGCACTGCCTGCACTGGCCAGCACTTGCTTCACGTGACTCGGTCCCGTGGCAGGTTCACATGGCAGCAGCCTGGCCCACGAGCCCAGCTCATGTGCGGACAGTCTCCCAGGACTGTGCTCCCTCTTCCCAGTCTTGCTTGCACCTGCAAAGCTATGTCACTTCTTTGGGTGCCTCCAGGGGACATGTGGCTTGAATGGTACCTCTCTCCAGCCAGGGGAGAGGGGACGCTTCCCGAACCACTGGTGGGATTTTCATTTCTCTAAGCAAGGAGGAGCTACTTAAAATTCAGTTCCTTAAAATTCAGTTCCGTTCCTTAAAATTCAGTCCATCATCCCCTCACCTTCCTTGCCAGGAAATGTTGTCATTCCCAGCCTCCCTGAGTGCTGTGTGCAAGATTTCTGGGATGCTCTGCGAGCGTGGAGGCTCAGAAGAGGCAATATCAGGGGCAAAGGTGTGGGTGTCCGGCACGTAGGTGTCCTTGGGGGCAACAGCTCCATCTCTCCATCRTCTACATTCTTGTGCTAGTGGTCATGGCTTGAGCCATGGCAGAAGTGGGAGGCTGGCCAAGCTGGGGGTGCCTGCCCTCTACACCGAGGCGCAGCCGCCAGCCGGTGGGTCTCAGCCTGCCTGGGCGATGCTTCAGGGGTGACGCACCGGGCGCACGGCCRAGGAGCTGGCGTTGCTCTTGGGGAGCGCCTCGCTCCTGCTCCTGGGGCTGCTCCCTGGCTCTCCCTCCTGCCCTTGAGCTGGTACAGGGGGTATGTAGCACCTGCACGGGCGGCAGGAGCAGTTTAACTTGCAGCTGGAGAGCTGCTGTGCTCCATGGGGGTGGTGACAGCGGGGTAGCCCTCATCTTGACAGCTGCCACAGAGCTGCAACCTGCTTTGGCCTTAAACCAGGTGGAAACTTGTTTGTTTGGGCAAGCACAAGCAGGTGCCATCTTCTGGGTGAAGATCTACTCTCAACTGGAAGCAGAGAGCGTCTGCTTTAAAAGCTGGCTCGATGCAGAGGGTGAGGGACATCCCGTTGGGGGGCTTTGCAAGAAGCCACTGTCCTATGGGGAGCATGTTTACGGCTACCTGATGGGGCTGCCCTGCACAGAGCAATTTGTGGAACACCCGGTTGCTTTGGCTCTGGATACTCCTTGCTTGTGGCCAGGCAGGGGCGGCGATACCAGTGGAGTGGGGATATCCACACACACTCCCTGAGTTTTCCATGAATTTTAGTCCCGGGCATCAGACTGGCTTTTGGCAGCCCCAAGTCCCTTTGATGTAGCCGGTGAGCAAAATCACTCACATCCCAGGGCCCTGGTCTGGCTGGGAACTCCTGGTTCTGCTCCAAGCTTGGGATAAGAGGGAATTGGGTCATAGTCCAGGCAGCCGGATCTGGCAAGGGCCCCGGGCAGGAGGTAAGGGGACAGCTCAGTCCAGGCAGTAGTAAGGACTTGGAGGTGGGCTCAGCCCTTTCCCCTTGCCGTGCTGAACCCGAGGATGGTCATGCTGCTGCAAGGTCCACGCTAACACTGCCGAGTCCTGGCTTTAGGAACAGCTGCCTTGCGGGTAAGCAAACACCCCCTCTAAATCCCTCTGGATATAATCCCCCGGAGGCTTTATATTCCCAGCATATAAGGGAGGCTTTGCAAAAGCCCTCTGTTCAGGAGAGCCCCGCAAAGACAGGTGGCGAAAGCTGAGCATGGTGTATCCGAGCAGGTTAGGGCTCGTGGCAGCCACGGCTTAATTTTTCCAAGTTGTTTGTTCACCTCAGCTCCGATCAGAGGTTTTTTCCCAGACTCTGGACTCTGGAAAAAGGAAAAAAAAAAAAAAAAAAGTTGCGTTGGAAGGGTGGGAGCCTGTTGCCCAGGTTGGGCAGCTCTGAGTCACCCGTCCTGCAAACCAGTGGGAATGCAGCTGGACCGGCCAACCTCCCGCCGAGACGAAGTTCCTCTAAGAAGGGAGCAGCGGGGGAGGAAAATAAGCATGAAGTTTCCAACTGTTTTGTCTTGCTGCTTTTGCTTTTGATTGTGACCGAAGTCCCCACACCAGCACCTGGGCCACGTTCTGGGAACATCCTCCAGGAGCCTGGGTGCCCGCCCGGGCGCTGCTTCCTCAGCGCTGGCTTTACGTGGCTGGAGCTTTTTCACCGCCTCGAGCTCCGTTACTGCATGATCAGCAATCATGTGGCCAGACCTTGGCCCTGTGGCGTGTGTTTATCCGCATGGATTGCTTTTATTTCTCTGAAAGTGTCATCGGGGACTTGTGGGAGTGAGAGGGAGGTGGAGAACGCCTGGGAGTGGGTCTGACTCCRCATGGCTAAAGTACATGCTGTGAGTTAGAGAAGTAGCTGCAGACCTCTTCTCTGTCATCATCCCTCTCAATGTTCCTTTCAGTTGCACTCTGAAAGGAGCCCGTTTAGCTGTTTCTGTTTATTATTGCGAAAAAAAACGTGATTCTGCCGCCATCCCTGACCAGGGCAAATGCAATGAGCCCGACAGAGAAGGAAGAGGATGTGTTAGCCCAGGTTTGTGGTAAGGACGTTCCCACCTTTCCTGCCTTGTGCAGCTGTGGARCAGTGCTGCTGTAGGGCCAGCGGTGGGGCGGTGGAAAAGTGAAGACCTCCCCGGTGCAACWGTCTGGGAGCAGCCCTGGGAACCTCCCGGAGGAGACATTTTGGCAGCCTTGGGTGCATTCCCGGGAGGTTTAAAAGCAGTGCCTCGGCCACAGGCTTTCCCTTCCTGAGCTTCATCCCGTGACTGCTAATCAGGCCTCCCCCGAGCTGACTGCCTCCACGCCGCCAAGTCAAGTGGAGGAGTTAAACCTTTTTTTTCTTCTCAGCTTTTGAACTGCTCCAGCACCCTGTTGCGTTTCCTCTTCCTCATCCTTACTGGAACGCTGGGTGCTGGGGCYGGAGCATCCTCCTCCTCATCCTTGTCCGGGCACCTATCCAGGAGATGCGTACTGTCCTTCCGTGTGCGCGGGGAGGGTGGAAACACGCGCCTTCGGCTTGTCTAAAGGTCCCGATGGCCGCGCGGCTAATGTGTAACGCGGGCAGCCCCGTGCAGGAGTACACATTAACCGGCTTTCACAATTGCCCCGGGCTGCCGTGACCCCCGGGCTGTCCTCACCAGCGCTGGGGGCTGCATTGCTCAGGGTGAGTGTTGGTGGCTGCCCAAGTTTAGAGCCGCCTGGAGAGGCACGAGCTGGTGTCCGTGCTGCCCCACGAGCCTTCTCAGCCCCTAGGAGAACTTGTTGCATCTCCAGTGAAGCAGCTGGGCTCAAGGGAAAGCTCTGCTTTGGGGATGGCGTAGTGGGAGGGAAGGTCCTGTTGAGGTCCATAAGGTGAGAAGCAGGGGGGCTAAGTGAATTGAGCAGGACAGGCAGCTGCCTYGTTGGAGATTAGATGGCTCTGTGCATCCATCTTGCGTGTGCTTTGAAAATCCTGCCTGAAACGAGGGTGGGGAACATTTTGCAAAGCAAAAAAAATGCTGGGCTGCTTATTTTTTTTTTTGATCTCTGTGTGAGATTGTTGTTGCAAGAATGTCTCCTGGAGAGAAGGTAGCAGTATTATTTGTGTTTGTATCCTGGAGGAATTTGATCCCCCGCCAAAAGCGTCTCTCTCTCTCCAGAAGCTGCGGCGGCGTGCACGTCCATGTGTCGGCAAGTGCCTGCAGCCGCCGAGGAGCTGCCTGGCCCAGCAGAGCCCATTTGTCTRCCGGTGCCTTGGAGAAAACCGCTGTCCCGCTGAAGGGCTGCTGGCAGAAGCACCATGTCCAAGGATGAGGGTGCAAAGAAGCCTGCGGAAGAGGCAGCGCCGGAGCAGCGCTGGAAGCTCCAGGTCTTCTATCTGTGCTTCTATGGGTTCATGACGCAGATTCGGCCTGGAGAAAGTTTCATCACTCCCTACCTGCTGGGCCCTGACAAGAACTTCACAGAGGTGGAGGTGAGCAGCCCGTGACCTCCTCGCTTAGGGGTTTTAGCCAAGGGCTTCCTGCAGGCACCCAGTTCTTGGGCACCTTCGCCGGAGCAGCCCCTTCTAGGGCTGGGGTGGGCAGTAGCAACCCTCCCCATGCTCCAAATCAACCCCCGGAGTGGTGTGGGTGCAGAGGGACGTGTCGGGGAGCAGAAGGTGTGGCAGATCTCTTTTGGGACRGGGTGGGGTATCTCCGTGTGCATAGGGAAAGGGTGCTGGGGCAGCGTGGCACAAGCAGAGCCAACCGCCCCGCCGGCGGTGCGTTCCTGTCCTCCTCGGCCGCAGGGTGGCTGGGTTAAACTCAGGTAACCCCAGCCTGGAAAAACAGTCCTCAGGTCACCTTTCTGCAGCGGCCTAGGGAAAGACCTGCCGGCRAGCAGGCTGGAAGGGGCCCCGCGAGCCCACGGGCTGGCCCCGTGTGCCCTCGCAGCCTGGCAGCTTGCTCCAAAGCCGTGCACTTGCCTCCTGGTCCTCTTCCTGGTGCCTGGGTAGCCTGAGCAGGTCACTTTGACCATCCCGCTCYAGGGCATCTAGGAAAACATCCCTTAGGAGCATCACCAGCACAGTGTGGGGTGGCTGACAGCCTTGTGTGACTGCCTCRGGTGGTGGTACTCTGCTCCTGGGGGGCTGGAGATGGCCCCTTGGGTTCCAGTAGGGGTCTGGGTGGGAGTYGATGGGCTGACACAGGTTTGAGGTCTATCTTGCTTTGGCAAAGKGTGCCTGGCCAAAAGGGCCAGCCTAGGCTCCCCCTTGAGCTGGGGCTGTGCGTGCCTGCTGCCTGCCCAGGTTTATGTTTAAGCCTGGGGTTAGCGGTGCGAGGGCTGAGCTTTGAGGTTGGTTGCTGAGGGTCGGGGTGCCGGGGGAGGTGGTGGGGACAGGTGAGAAGGGCCGGAGCCGGCTCCACAGCCAGCAGCACAGTGCGTAGCCATGGGGTGGCACCGGGCAGCAGCGGCCAGGGTCGCGCTGCAGGCCCCGGCCAGCAAGGACAGGRCTGCCTCTCCCCCCGGCCTCTGGACGTGTTGGCCCCAGGCCCGGCGGATCGCCGTGGCCGTGGGAACGCTGCCTTCCCAGCGTGGCTAAGCCGGGCCCCTGGCTGAGCGCGCGGCAGGCCGCATTCCTCCCGAGGATGGGTCGTGCTGGGGCGTGCGGCCCAGCGGGGGCTCGCGGCGAGGACGGGGCCTGCGGGCGCCAGCAGCGCGCGCCGAGCCCTCAGGCTGTCTGTGCACGTGGCAGGTGACCAACGTGATCACGCCGGTGCTGACGTACTCCTACACGGCCGTGCTGGTGCCCATCTTCCTGCTGACGGACTATCTGCGCTACAAGCCCGTGCTGCTGCTACAGAGCCTAAGCCACATCTCCATCTGGCTGCTCCTCATTCTGGGCGTCTCTGTCCTGGCCATGCAGTTCATGGAGTTCTTCTACGGCGTCACCATGGCTGCCCGCATCGCTTACTCCTCCTACATCTTCTCCCTCGTCACGCCGGCTCGCTACCAGCGCATGGCCAGCTACTCCCGCTCCTCTGTTCTCATGGGTGTCTTTACCAGCTCAGTGCTGGGGCAGCTCTGTGTCACGCTGGGTGACGTCTCCTTCCTCACGCTCAACTATATCTCCCTAGGCTTCATGAGCTTTGGCCTAATCCTCACGCTCTTCCTGGAGCGGCCCAAGCGCAGTCTGTTCTTCAACCGGGCAGATGCAGCTTGCAATGGAGCTGCACCAACAGAGCTGGACAAGATGGCTCAGGAGAGTGGTGAGGGGAGGTGGCGCTGGCACGATGTGCTCCTGTGCCGCATGCTGCGGGAGGTGGGCTTGGTGGCCAAGCAGCCGCAGCTCCGGCTCTGGTCCCTTTGGTGGATCTTCAACTCAGCTGGCTACTACTTGATACTGTACTATGTGCAGATCCTCTGGAACGAGATCTACCCTGCCAGGGACAACCGCAGGGTCTACAATGGAGGGGTGGACGCCGCCTCCACGTTGCTGGGTACGCTCCTTCAGCCTCCCGTGGCTTGAGGGGAGGGATCAGAGCACTGCTGTGACCTGCTCTATCCCTTTCTTGTGGCAGAACTTGAAGTGCTTTTGCGGTGAGGATGTGGGGCACGTTTGAGGTTGGTTGGTAGGGTAGGGTGGGCAAACACCGTTAAGTCTCGTAGTGACTGCCAGGCTCAGGGACAGCAGGAAGGCAAAATGCTGTCTTTTCACATCAGGGGCATCACTCATGGTGGCCCTGTCCTCCCCGCAGGAGCAATCGCCTCCTTCGCAGCTGGCTACCTGAAGATTCGCTGGACGCTGTGGTCGGAGCTGGTGATTGGGGCTGTGACAGCCTTCCAGGCAGGTCTGCTCTTGCTCATGAACACTACCAGCACCATCTGGCTGTGCTACGCTGCCTACGTGTTTTTCCGGGGATCGTACCAGTTCCTGGTGCCCATCGCCATGTGAGTGATGCCCCATTCCTGCTCCTCAGGGGATGGACAAGCCAGCKGTATCTGCCTTCTGGGGTAGTGGCTTGAGTTTGCAGCCCTGGAGGGGCTGAATTCACTCTCTTCTTTTCTTCCCAGTTTCCGGATTGCTACCTCCCTTTCCAAAGAGCTTTGTGCCCTGGTTTTTGGGGTCAACACCTTCTTCGCCACTATCCTGAAGACCATCATCACCATTATCGTGGCTGACAAGAGGGGCTTGGGCCTCTCTGTGCATCCTCAGGTAGGGATGGGAGGGGACACGGCCAGGGTTCACAGACACCAAGAACTGGGGTGGTCCCAGACAGAGCACAGGGGGAAAAGAAGCGAGAGGGAGACAGCCTGGGGGTTGGTCTTTGGGCCTGYTGCTTCCTTGGATGTGTCCAAGGCTAGCAGGCCCGCAGGGATGCCAGCTCCCATGGTGGCAGGAGGCAGGTAAGCGGGGTTGCCACACATGGGTGCTGGCAACTTGCTACAGGCTTCCCTCTGTCCCTCCTCGCAGTTTTACGTGTACTTCGGCTACTTCGCRCTGCTGGCCGTGGCCTACCTGCTGGGAGCCATCAGCACGGGCATCCAGCACCGCCGCCAGAAGCAGCCYGCGGAGCTGGCCTTCACCAAGGAGCTGCCGCAGCCGCCCGCGGACGGGCCGGAGAAGGAGAGGAGCTCCGAGGCAGGAACCGTGCAAGGCTGAACGCTAGCCCCGCGTCCCCACGGTGCCTGGCCGGCCGTGGTGCGCAGGACGGCTGCACAGCGTGGTGATTCCCTCAGAGGAGCAATAGGCCCCAGGCCCTGTTGCTAACCCAGCCCCGCTCACCAGCAGGGCTCAGAGCCCATGGCTGGTTCCTTGCCCCTCCATGGGGGCTCACTGTCCCACAAAGTGGGTCACGGCTCTCAATAAATGACTATCACTACTCCATGATGTGCTTCATCTCCCATCTGTCCAACCCACCAGCAGCCCCATCACTGTCCTGTGGAGAAGATACCTGCTGTGATCTCCTGCACCCATCTCTCCATCAATGCTTGGAAAGAGTCCCCATCCAGCACAGATTTGGGGTCTCCTAGGAGGTGGGTGGACCTGACAGTACAAATCTAACACAGAGTCACCAACCTGCACCAGGGCTTGTTCCTTTGCTCCCTTCTTGGACCTGGACACATTAAATACAAGCAAGGCAGAGACAGAATGCCCAAGGCAGCATCAAAACTGAAACCAGAGCTAATTCCAGGTGCGGTGGGAGGGAAACAGATGGGGTCTGGAGGACTCCTGGCTCTCCATCCTTCTGCTCAGCTGCATGGAGCCACACTACAAGAGGATAACATTTCTTTATTCAGTGCCTTTAGAAAAAAAAATGGTTTATAGGACACAACCAACAAAAAATATAAAGCTCCACAGGCTTTGAATTGCATTAATTACACAAAATACAGTAGACGGTAAGAAACAGACTGTGTGACTCGCACAGCTTTTATGGTAAGAATTTCCATACAATAATAAAAAGCTAGTTATAGATTTTTTTTTYYTTTTTTTTCTTCTCTCTCTTTTTTTTAGCACCTTGGATTTGTCCACACCAATTCAAACCAGCTTTGCTTCGCTTTGGCCTTAGGGCGCAACAAAGGTGGCACGGAGGGTGCCCGTGGTTCCTGGCCTTGGGTACCACGCGGTCCACATGCACGCACACCCACGCACACGTGTGTAAACACATGCCAGCGGCAGGCTGGGTGCTCCCCTCCCAGGCCCGGGGGGACAGCCTCCACCGGAGCCCAGGGGAGGGCGCCTGGATGGGGTCCACAGGGCACCCGGATGGGGTAGGGGAGCAAGGCAGTGAGGGAGGGTGACCTAGAGATGGGGATTTGGGAACAGGCAGTGGGATGGGAGGYAGGGATGAGGCCGAAGAGCCGCAGGGCCGGCTGGGATGAACCTTACCTGGAAGGGTGGAGGCCGCTGGGTGCAGAGTAGAGGGGAAAGCGCCGAGGAGCCGGGTCCCTGCCCAGGGATGCTCTCTTTGCTTGGGACAGGAGTGCTGCGTGTGGGGCCAGCTGGCCAGATGCCAAGGATGCCTGAGGTGAGCGCTGTCCCCCCTTGGGTGGCCCAGAGGTACAGCAAGGCCCCAGCAGCAGGGATGTGGGTCGGGACCCGGGCTACTGGCAAGGACAGTGCAGGGCTAGGAAGCTGGGGATCCCCCCTGGCCTCTGCTTTCTAGAAGAACACATCACGGAGCATCTCCWAAATCCTCCTGTGGAACATCCCTCCCTGCAAGCCCGTTCCGAGCCTCCCCAAAAAAGCATCCTAGCAGGATGCTAGGAGGATATGGCTGATGCACGCATACAGCTGAAGTGGTTAAATATTAGGGGTTAGAAGTGAAACTGCTGTGTCCAAAAGGAGGAGGAGAAGGAGGTGTTGGCAGGGGGCTCCCCTGCACCCAGGCTGCCTCACCCCACACAGCCAGGGCAAGGGACATCACGAACCCCAGGGTGGGCCAGGCTATAAAAAAACGATGGCAATACTCTTTGGCTTTAGTTCCGGAGGAGAAAAAATAATAAAAAACAACCCTCCCCACAGGCTGAGGGCAAGAGCGTAGCCAGGGGAGCCGGCGCGGCCCGGCGCGGCCCTCCCTGGGCAGGCGTGCAGCGTCCCGAGCGCGGGGTTATTTTTTGGAGGCGGTCATGAAGCTGTTCTCGATGCACAGCACCACGAAGGCGTGCTGGCAGCTGCTGGCCGCCTGCTCCAGGAGCTTGCCCGCACTCAGCGAGGAGGCCTGGCCCATGGCGGCGCGCTCCTCCGTCCTCCACGTCTCGCAGTAGCTGTCGGGCAGCCGCCGGCCCTTGGCGTCCGAGCCGTGCCACACGCTCTTCTGGGGCCTGCAACGCAGAGGCACAGTGCAGCCGGGAAGCGACAAGACGCGACGGGAGCCCCGCTGAGCCGGGCCACCGTGCACTCACCACGCTGAGTCCCGCAGGACATCCCGGCCGTCGAAGGAGAGGATGCGGGCGCCGGGCCGCAGCGGGGCCTCGCTGCCCGCAAACAGGGCCTCCCAGTTACTGAAGAGCACTTCGTCCTGGTGGGCGAGAGAGCGGCTCAGCCTGGCCACCGTCCCCGCTCCCCACACCGCCGCGTGCCCCCGAGATGCTCCTGGTCCCCAGAGGAGGACTAGCTGGACCATCGCACAAAGTTGTCCCAGCCGGCACAGCAGCACTGCCGGTCCCATGACACCTACCCGGAGGTTAACGATGGGCACCGTGCTGCGGTCGGCCCTGCGCACGATGCTGTAGAGGTCCTGGAGGCGGGAGGAGAGGAAGGCCCGGAAGGTGCCCAGGAGGCCGACCTCGCGGGCTTGCTGGAAGCACTGGAAGTCGGCGCCGCGGATGCCGCGCATGCTGCCACTCAGCGGGGCATTCAGGGCTACCAGGTGGAGCTGCCAAGGGGACACAGGGTCAGCCCGCAGCCAAGGGGCGCTCGGGCTGCGAGGGAAGGTGGCTGGCCACCATGGACATCTCCACGGGCCGCTTGGGACTCACGGCAGGCTGGAAGTCCTGGTGCACGTGGGCGGCTACAGGGGCTGGATCTGGCCTGCGGTTGATGTAGTAGCTGTTCAGGAGCTCTTGCTGATGCTGGGTGCCGTGATGGAGCGCGGGCTGCTCGGGAAGGCGGTGCTGGTTGGCCACGATTTCGTCCCCTCGCCAGGGCCGGGCAGTGGGTGGTGGGCTGTGGTTGCGGAGAGGGTGAAGGGGCCCACGAGGCTGGTAGGGGTGCTGAGACCCGGAGGGGACGGCACCACTGTGGGAGTAGTGGACGTTGGGTGGCTTGTCGTAGACCTCGTTGTCCTGGGACAGTAGGGAGAGCRGTGCTCAGGGCCAGGGCTGCCCAGAGCTGGGCTGAGGCAGCTGGCTGGACACCCCTGCCCATGCGCTGCTGTGGGGAAGGGGACTCACCAGAGCAGAGCTGGAGATCAGGGTGTGCTCCTCGAGCTGGAAGGACAGGGCACATTAAAGCAGAGCAGAACCACCCCTCTCCTCTCGCTTACACCACGGGGAAGGCATCTCAGCACCCCACAACCAACAGTGCTGCCGTGAAGCAACCAAGTACCCCGCAGCAGGGGTGCGACCGGCTCCCTCTGATGCTGGGTGACATCCACAAGGTACGCCAAGCCCAACAGTGGTGAAGKGTGAGCGGTCACCCCAGCCAGCACTCACCAGCACCTTGCGGAAACCATTGCGCACGCGCACGTAGAGCTCCTGCCGGTCAGCCAGGAAGACAAGCCAGCCCTCGGACAGCTCGTGAGCAGCGCTCAGCATGGCCTGGTACGTTGGCACRGCACGTAGCTGTGGGCACGGGGCAGGTGAGTGCTGAGGGCTCAGCCAGCAAGCCCAGAAGGGGAGGATATTGGGGCATGGCCCCAGCATCCCCCCACGCTCTGCATTGAGGGCAAACATAGGGCTGGGCAGGCAGAGGGATGACCCTGCTCTCCTTCCCAGCTGCCCCAACTCACCGCAGGAGATGTCCCGCCGGTACCTGGTGGTCCAGGGGGTCCTGGTGGCCCAGGAGGGCCAGGAATGCTGATACCTAGGTAGAAGAGAAGGCCAAGGTGGCAGGGAAGGCCATGATGGAGATGGTTGCCCCAACTTGGTGCATGGGACAGGGAGAGGATGAGTGAGGGGTTGGTGAGCAGGAGGGCAAGTACTCACTTTGCCTGTGTGGGCCTGGGAAGGAAGGAGGACCAGGGGGGCCGGGAGGGCCAGGAGGACCCTGCCGCCCCTCATATCCAACGCCAGGAGGTCCCTGAGGTCCCGGAGGCCCTGGTGGTCCAACAATACTGTCCCCCTTGGGACCCTATGGAAAAAAAGAGAGCATTCATGAGGCCCTCCCCAGCCTGCTCTATACCACTCAGAGCACAGAGACATCACCAATTCAACCTTTGCTCCTAAGGTACTCACCGGCAGGCCAGGGTAGCCCTGGGGACCGGGTGGGCCTGGCAGTGTGGAGATGCTGGAGCCATACAGTGGTGTCCCGCCTGGTTCACCCTTCTCGCCCTTGAGGCCAGTCTCCCCTTTTTCACCCTGTGGGACAGCATGATGTGAGCATGAGCTATCTGTACTTCCTACACCCAGTGCATCCCAGCATATGCCCACACTATCCTAGCAGGCCCATAGTGCCCCAGGACACCAAGTCACCCACCACACCAAGGTACTGCAGCCACCTCACCCACCCACCATGAGCTGCTTGCAGTGGGCTGGGGCAAAGGGCCTTACCYGCAAGTTGGCACTGAATCGGCTCAGGTCGTACGGGAACTGGCCTGTGGAGGGACAAGGAGAGGAGTTACGGTGGCTGGTGCATGGCCTTGCACTTGGGCTCCCAGATGGAGGTTCTCTCTTCCCAGACAAGTCACGGGMACAATTAGGACTCCCTGTACGTGCTCTGTCCCATCACGAGGAGGAKGCAGAAGGTTGAAAGCCAGCAGGACGCCCAGGAAAAGGCATGTGCTGTGTGGTCAGACAAAGCACTCAAGAGCAAGATCCTTGTGATGGCTCAGAAACGGTCCAGTGGGACGCATGTTGATGTTACCATGAGATGCCTCCCATACACATTTCTCTTCTCAGCCTACAGAGATAGAATTGCTCACCTGGGGGACCTGGAGCACCAACATCTCCTTTTTCTCCCTTTTGACCTGGAAACTGATGGAAGCCTGAAAGAAACAGAAGTGATGATGCCCTATTAGACCCATAGCATCCCAGACAAAAGGGAGCATCTCTGTACTCAGAAGCCAGCCCACATGTGGTGCCCTAGGGTGCCTGCTGTCAAAGCTTTTGACACAGAACTGAAATGATGGTGCTTTCCACTACACAGGGGTAGTTCTGCAGATGGGAACCAACCCCCTCAGTTCAGTCTTGCCCCAGAAGATAAGAATGCATTTGCAAAAGGCACTGCAAAATCCCAGTTTCCACTGGACTTGCTTGTCTGTAGAGTCCTGCAGGTGCAGGGGCACTCTGTCTGGGACCACTTCCAGTTCCCACCCTTGTTGAGGCTACCCAAACTGTTCTGTGAGACTGGGACATAGACATCCCCCCTTACCAGGGAAGGCTGGCAGCGCAGGATGGCTGGCGTCACTGAAGGCCTGCAAATAGGTAAGAAGGGCAGTTTTAAAGACAGCTGTCTCTCTGAATGGGTCTCTAAGAGGTCTTCTTGTTGAGAACTCCCTCAGACTACAGCTCGCATCCCTCTCCACCACTGTGGRATGTGGCAGTCCCAGCCAAACTGCCCATGCTCTGCCAAAGGGGCACAACCAGTCCATCAGTAGGACCTACCTAGTCTGGGACCTTTTGCTCTTATGGTTCAAATCCTCCAGAATACCCAAAGAAAGAGCTTTTGGGCAGTTGAAACATCATACACTGACCTCCATGTTCTTCCCTGCAATGCCAAGTGCTGTCCCACTGCTGCCACATCTGTCCTATTGCTCACTCCTGAGCAGCATGGGGAATGGCCTAGGTGGCCCATTTGCACAAGGCTGACGACAATCCCACAACCCAGCTATGGCAGAGACATCGCCAGTGGCATCCTTCATCCGCTCTGCCCTTGACACTGCCTATGACACTAGGGTAACAGAGCTCATAGACACCATGTGGCACCCTTGGCCAGGACAGCGAGATCAGGATAAGCCAGTATCCAGCTGTACATCTAAGAAAAGAGGCAACTATGGTGCTACTTACATTACTGTTGTCATAGATGACATTGCCAGGTGGCCCAGGAGGTCCTGGTGGGCCAGGGGGACCTGGGAGACCCTGCAGAGAAAAAACACTGTCGGATTCTGGCAAATGGGAAGTGTGATGGTTCCCACAGGGGAGACTGGGGCCAAGCTTTGCCCCGGAGGGGACACCCACAGTCACTGCTGTGTCCTGAGTGCGTAGGGGCTGCTCTCTGGAGTTTTAGATATGACTATTYCCCGCTGCCACCTGCCTCCAACCCACCAGGAAAGCAATGCAATGGGCAGCACCAAGAGCCGTTTACTTCTTCACTCCCCTCCTGGGGAGACAGGTCTTTCTGTTGCCCCTGTGCACGTTTTTGCCCTTCCCTGAAGGGCCCAAGGCCCCAGGCGAGCCCCTTCCTCGCTCTCCGGCTGCAGGACGCACTCACCCGCGGGCCCAGCATGCCGCTGACGTCGGCAGGGTCGCCCTTCTCGCCCTTGAGCCCRTTCATGCCTGGCCGCCCCTGTGGAGCACAAAGAAGCTCATCTCCGTGCCAGCCCCAGTGTGGAGGATGGGTGATGCCGCGGCATGGACACGGAGCAAAGCAGTCGGAACGCCCGCGGGGCTGAGCCCCTCTGCTCGTCCCTGCAAGGCCAGGGCCCCAACACCGCATCCTGGGACGTGGGGCATGAGCGATGCTCCTGTCCAGGCTTGCACCTCTCTGGCATCACTGCTGAGACCCCCTCAGACCTCTGCCCCAAAATGCTTCTGGCATAGTTTTGATGCAGAAGAGAGAGGGCTTTGGGGTTAGGCAGGTGAGAGATGGACAACTAGGGTGGACAACTAGGAGGGCAGTTCTGGCCAGGGTGAAGGAAGAGACAGGGCTGGTGGCAGATGTGCCTGACAAGGATGGACAACAAACCAGGAGCGGTTCTTACAGGTCTGCCCGGAAAGCCAATTTCTCCCTTCTGTCCAGACCGTCCGTGGGGGCCCTGGAAGGGGAAGAAGATGGGGACACAAGAAGCATCCATCATTCTCTGGGTTCTCCCTAACTCTGACCCCCCACCCCACCAAAAAGCCTTTTTCCTTCCCCAGTAAAACCACAAAGGCGACGGAGTCGCTGACTTACAGATGGGCCCGCTGGTCCCCGTGGCCCTGGCTCCCCCTGCAGACAGAGAAGAGGAAATTAACATTATCGTATGGAAAAGGAAGCGGCCCTCCCTCTTTGCAAACAGTAATGACTGGGAGTCCCTCTTTTGGTGGGACATTTGGGCCAAGAAGTCTTGGGAATGGCACATCATGCGCACTCACCTTTTCTCCTTTCACATTAGCAGCTATGATGGTCCCGTCCGGGCTAATGATGACACCAGGCTCTCCCTTCTCGCCCTGGAAGGAAACAGGAATTGGACGGACAAGGCTCTCTCCCTCGGAGCTGGAGGACTGGCATTGCTGCCAGCCCTGGAGTCAGAAGGGATGGAGGAATGGGACCACTGCCAGCTCAGGGAGCTGAAGTGGCCAGTTACCTTCAGCCCTGGGGAGCCCTGGAAGCCAGGTGACCCTGGGTCTCCTTTTGGTCCCATAGGGCCCTGCATGGAGAAGCAGAGTCCCATGTCAGCCCCACGAGCAAAAGCAGACTCCCCACTCCACACTAGTTGCCTTTCCCTGCTCCTTCTCTGCTGCCAGACTTATCCTCCCCACCACTGCTGGAGGACAGGACTCAACCACGTGGGTCTCAGAGAGGTCTCACTCAACAGCCCAAGTCACCCAGCACAAGGTGTCAGTGCCGTACGAAGCCCAAGGCTAGGTCCCCTCTTGGAGGAGCATGCAGGAGAACAGAGGGCACTGGAGGGGCACAGCAAGGCTAAAAAGCTTCAGCAGCCCCTCTACAGCAGGAGTTGAACTGATGGTAGTGCACAAAATGTGGGGCGGTAAATAGAGACATGAAATTAAAAAAAATAAACAAGTCTGGACCTCTCTTCCCAGCAAGGAAGGCTAGATAGGCTCAYGCCAATCATCAGTGCCTCATGACATCTTCAAGCTCACATGAATTTTAGCATTAAGCTTCTTCACATGCTGTTAATTTATTTCTGGCAAGCATTCATCTGCTTTATTCCTCAATGGACAATTTGGCTGGATGCTTTTAAAAACAGCRATTTGGATATTTTTATTTTCTCCAATTCCTGAAACTCTCCTRGTCCCTACCTGGTACCCAAAGCTCCCTCGTGCCACCCATGTCACTGCACAGCTCCCACCAGGCCACCCTTGCAGGCTCCCCAAAGCCCGCACCGCTGACCTACCGGGAAGCCAGCATGGCCTGGTCTGCCCTGCAGGAAGGCAAAGACACTCATAAGAATAAACCAAGTCTTTCCAAGAAATGGGATGCATTCCAGGCATGGCCAAAGGCGCACACGGGCAGGGGTGAGGCACCTACCTCTGGGCCTGGCAAAGCTGCCAAAGACTTCTGGAAAAACAGACAAAATAGGGCTTTAAACACAACCTTTGCTCTGTCCCTCAGCCTGGAGCACAGGCAGAGCTACTGGAGGGRTCCCCCTCAGGTTTTTGCTGATCTTTACTCATGACAAATGCTCTCTTGCCACTCACTGACACAGTTTTAGCTCCTGTCAGTTGAGTCCCACCCAACACGATTTGGCTTTGACTAAAATGTTATCTGGGGGACTCAGCTCTCTTCTGCTCAGGAGCAAGCATGACATGTCCTAGCCAGGTCAAGGGAGCATGGAGGAGGGAGCCATCACTTACGTCTTCGTTTGAGAGGTAGATGACCTGTCCTGGTGGGCCAGGTAACCCGGGGGGGCCGGGCAACCCAACACCATCTCGGCCTCGCTCGCCCTGGAAGATGCAGGCATTCAGCCTCCACACTGCCCACCAACAGTGAGCTCAGAGGCAGCTCCATCCACATCCCACATCCACCGAAGGAGAAGTATCCCCTGCAGGGACCAAACCAGCACTTACCTTCTCACCGGGGCTGCCTCTGTCACCCTTGGGTCCCTGGAAGAGGAAGCAAATGTAKGGAAGTTGCCACAAGTATTTGGAGCTATCATGGCTAAACTCAGCATTGCCCAGGCAAAGGCTGGCAGCAATGGAGACTTGCTTCTGCCTAAGCTCAGTAARAGCTTTCAGATCACTCCCTGCTTGGCAGGTTCAGGCTGCAGCAGGATGAACCAGTGCGAATCAAAGGGAGATCTCCATTCTGCTAAGGGGAGGCATGTGGATGGCCTTGGAGGAGCTGGGCAGAGCCTTCAGCGCTCAGGTACTGCTGAAGGAACAAGGACCTGGCTGCGAACAAGGCAGCGCCCTGATAGGGTCAGGGCCAAGCTCCAGGGCAGGGGAAGAGCTGAACGTGCAGGGGCACTCCAGCTGCTGAGAGCAGCGGAGGTGACGCCACAGCGTGCAAAGCTCACTCCCTGCCAGGGAGCTGGGAGTGGGGCTTTCAGGAGGAGAGGATGCTGCRAACATGTGTTGGGATGAAGAAGATGCTCCTACCTGTGGTCCGGGGAAGCCCTCCAGCCCAGGGCGGCCATCCACACCAGGCAGGCCAGGGTCTCCCTGTAAAATGAAGAGGGGCAGACTRAGATGCAGAGGAAAACATTATCCCAGGAGCCCAGGGTCCATGAGACCAGAGGTCCCATTCAGTCCCTGGCCAAGCTGAGGGCTACACACAACATCTCGGTAGTACTGGAGAAACTGATCCTACCTTCAGCCCTGGTAAGCCAGGTTGCCCGGGGCTGCCAGCATCTCCCTAGAGGGAAAAGCAGTGTTAGATGGCAGGGGCATGGACTGCGAGAGCCTACACATCACCCAGTCCCCTGGCATTGCTCCCCCAGGCTCCCTGTGGGCCCATCCTGCCCCCAACGCCAAGGGAAGGACGTCCCAGGAGAGCAGCTGGAGAGGAAACAGTGCTGAGAGCACAAAAAAATAAAATAAAATAAAATAAAATAAAATAAAATAAAATAAAATAAAATAAAATAAAATAAAATAAAATAAAATAAAATAAAATAAAATAAAATNAAAATAAAATAAAATAAAATAAAATAAAATAAAATAAAATAAAATAAAATAAAATAAAAATACAAAACCAAACAGCTTTGAAGGCTGGCTCTGCCACAGCACGGTGCTGGGAAGACATTTGAATTGCTCCTCACCTTGGTTCCTGGCAATCCTGGTGGCCCCTATGAATGAGAACAATGTGGCCATGAGCACAGAGTAACTGCCTGAGGGACCTGGAGCTGGGCACAACTCACAAAGATCCCGAATCCCACTAGGATCTTTAGAGCTCGTACTGCTGCCAGCACCCTGAAGCATCTGGGAGATGCCACCAGTGCAGAGAGGGGCTCTCTATGCCTGCCCATCAATCTGCCCCAGGGACACATGGTGACACCTTGCTTAAGCCAGAGGAGAGGAGCACAGGGATTACAGGCATCATTCAGGGACTGGAATAGGCAGGGAAAGGTCCTTCACATGGTTGCACTTGTCAAGACAGGAGCACAGCACTTGGCTTCTCCTGCTGATGGGCCCTCCCAGGCATGATGCTGGATGGGATACCCRTGGGCTTGGGTAACCTCTCTAATCCCTGCACCAGCTCTTCTAGGGCAAGGGGAAGGGAARGGGCAAGGGAGGAGCTACCTGTGGTCCTTCAGGTCCGCGGGGTCCAGGGGTACCAGCTGCAAACGGCAGCCCTGAGCCCTCCATGTCACCCTAGGGCAGAAGAACAGACTCAGCCGTGTTTGCACCCACTCCTCCCAGCCCACACCATGGCCATCCCCTCTGCTGCAGATGAGAGGCACTTACAAAGCCAGCTTCGTACCCCGGCCCTGGTGGTCCAGGAGGGCCTGGGGGACCCGGCTGCCCTCGAGGTCCGATGGGTCCRGGAAGGCCAGCTAACCCCATTTCTCCTGGTGCTCCTGCTGGCCCTGTTTCTCCTTTGCTGCCCTGCAAAGAGGAAAGAACAAAAGCAAACACGTGGGACAAAGTGCCACGGCCTGTGCTTGGCACCTGTGGAGCATCCTCACACCGGGAGCATGCCGAGCCAGACAGAAAGGGCGCAGGGCAGAGATCCTTTTCAAAGCATATCAAACGCCCAAGCTACATGCAGGCCAGGAAGAGGAGCAAAGGGGCCTGTAGACCCACACCAGCCCTGAGGGTRAGGTCTGGATGCTCCCCTACATGGCACTTCTCCACGGCAAAAGGGCTTTGTGGGAAGGGGCAGGGCACAGCGCCAGCTTGCCACGCGCTGGCACCTCAGGCAGCCCCTGACAGCCAGGGCATTGCCCCAGTGCCACATGGCCCCGCTGTCCTCATTTGGTCCCTGCCAAGTGGTTCCTTTGCAATGTGCAAGACGGCCAGTAGAGGCTAGTCTACGTTCAAAAACGCTGTTTCTTGCAGTTCCTGTGTAAGCAGACGGTGGGATGCGCCTGCAAGAAGGGCCAGGAGGCAGCAGGAGCCGAGGCTGGGCACCCTGCCCGCCACGAGCGGCCGGCAGGGAGGCGGCAGGAGGCAGAGGCAGCTTGGCGCTCTCTCGCCCGCTCCCCGGCGAGCGGCACCGGCTCCGCGGGCGACACGGGCACGCTGCTATCGGGCGCATGCTGGTAAGGCAAGGCAGCACTCAGCGCGACACGGGCGGCACCGCGAGCACTTCACCTCAACGCCRGGTGCTGGAGAGGGGGCTCTGCCTGCTCAGCAGCGGGGAGGTGCCCGAGGGCAGGGCTCGCATGCACCCYTTGGTCTCCACACCGTTCAGACCAGCACAGCAGGTCCCCGTGTGCTCCCTGGGCCAGTGACCCGGGAGCGGGGCAGGTGCAGCCGCAGCAGCTCCGCACGACGCGGGACGCTGGGACGCGGGACGCTGGGGCGGCACGGGGGACGTGGTCACCTCAAGAGAGGCAGGCCGAGCATGCATGCGGCAGCCACGCTGCCCCGAGCCTTTACCTCGACCCTCGCCTCGCCCCGAGGCCGGGATGCGGAGCGGAAAGAGAGAGGCTCTAACAGGTGGGGAGGGAGAGGAGGCAGTTTGCTCTGGTTAGGTGGGAGAAGAGGGAGTGGAGACAGAGAGAAGAGTGACGCGCAGAAGACACGGACCATTTCCGAGGAGGTCACCTGTGGCCACCTGCCTGTTTTCACACCCACCACCACCACCATTCCCGTCACAACGCTCCCTCTGCAGGCAGTTCCCCCATGTGCCATCCTCCCAGCCYAAAGAGCTCCCAGCTCCTGCGTGTCCAGGAGAAACGGGCACCCACTCCTCTGCTTTTGGCACCCTTTAAAAAGTGAAAGGATGGGCAAAAGTGGCTGGRATTGGTCCACAGCTGCTTGAAGGAGGCAAAGTACTCATTCTGTTCACAAAAGTTTCCAGTTTTCAACCACTAGCACCAGACTCCTATCACTAGTGTAACCTAAGCAGATTGTTGAAAGCCCTGCTCTGCTAGGCTCAGCTTCCCCAGCCACTTCCCAGCAGGGCGAAGCCGAACGAAACACTGCAGGAAGAGCAGCGAGGAGCACGTGCAGAGGGGTTTCCAAGTGCCATGGCCCTGCAGCTGCTTTGCAGGCTCTGCTCCTAGAGGAACCTCAGCACGAGTCGACCCATCTCCCTCCCCATGCTTCCCAGAGCACCATCCCTGCCTGTAAGGGAAACTGCTGTGCTGCAAATGGGATTCCCCACGCGAGCCCTGGGTACAGTACCTTGGGTCCAGGTGCTCCAGGGAGGCCCAGGTCCCCCACATCACCCTGGGGAGAAGGGAAAGGAGAGTATGAAGCGGCTGCCTTGCTCCAGCTGCAGCCCAGCTCCATGCCCGGTGGGACAGAGCTGCAGCTGGGGTGCCAGCTGCCCTGTGGGGTGAGCAGTGCAGTGCTGTGGGCGTCTGGGTGATAAGGGGCACTCACCCGCTCTCCTTTGGGCCCCGGCTGCCCAACCATCCCGTCTGTCCCAGGAGGACCTGGAGGACCCTGGAAGAGGAGCCAGCATCAGCATGGTGAGAGGCTRCAGTGCCGTGTCCTGTCAATCCCACGGCACGGACCCCTCCAGTCACTCCAGCAGATCATCCCAGCCCTTTGGTGCGGGGCAGCTCCCCTGTGCACCTACCGCTGGCCCCGGCGGCCCGGGGCTCCCGTCTCGTCCTGGCAGCCCTGGTGGTCCCGGCAGGTCCGTGCGGTTCATGCCGAATCGCCCCGGCTCCCCTGGCAAGCCGGGCACGCCAGGAGGCCCCGGTGGCCCAGGCGGCCCGCGGGGACCCTGCAACGCAAGAAGGTGCCGRTGGCTGAGGGTGTCCCCCACCAACTCCTCCTCAGCAGGGTGAGAAAGCAGGTCTGGTGTCCAGGCACTCACCCGCAGGGTGTCTGGATCGCCACCAAAGCCGGAGCCCTCCATGTCGATGAAGGTCTGGAAGTGAAGGCCAAAGGTGCAACATTGGAGAGGGGATCCAGGCAGCACAGGGGTGCTGCCCTGAGTCACCGCACGCTGATGCGGTCCCCCACCTACCAGCTTGTCATGTTTGAAGGAAGGTCCAGGTGGTCCAGGGGGGCCTGGTGGTCCAGGGGGGCCCCTGGGGCCGATTCCAGGATCACCCTGGCACAGAGGAGAGAGTGGGGAGTTGGTGACCATCACCGAGATGCTTGAGGGGGTTCACATACCGCTGTCTGCACTGCCACTCACCTTCTCGCCCTTCATCCCCGGCTCTCCTGGTGTCCCGGGGAAGCCCTGGGGCCCCGTGTCCCCCTGCAAAGGGAAGAGTGGAGGTGAGTGGTCAGTGGTGGAGGGGGAGACACAGCCACCCCTGCTCGCKTGCCCTGCGCACTTACAGGTTTGCCATCTTCACCAGGATCACCCTAGGGAGAGCGGAGGGGAAAGTCAGTGCATGGGAACGCAGCAGCAGAGGAGGAGGAAGAGGAGGGCAGCCTCCTCCGCACAGGGGCAGCTTTACTCACGGGCTCGCCGTCCCTGCCGGGGGCTCCGTCTTTGCCGGGCGGTCCTGGAGGACCAGTGGGTCCTGGTGGCCYGTTGAGCCGCTCCGTGCCGGAGCCGTCGGGGGCACTCCCAGGGGGGCCTGGCTCGCCTGGTTCTCCTTTCTGGCCCTTGGAGCCAGGGTAGCCAAATCCAGCGCTGCCCTGGAGAAGGAAGGGGAAGGCATTGTCCTGCATCCACCTGCATGGTGGTACAGCCCCTGCGCACCCCAGCTTAGCCCCACAYGAGCCTCCCTTCCCCACTAACCAATGCTCACCTTGACGCCTGCATCACCTTTTTCTCCCTGCAGAACAGACAAGTGGGAAGATAGATGTCAAACCAAGACAGCACTGGGAGTCTCGAGCTCCGGGGCTGCTGCGGAGGCGGGTGGTCCAGCCGCCCCCCGAGCCACACGTCCCTCTCGCACCAACCTTTGCACCTTTGGCGCCGCCCGTCCCCGAGACGCCGCCGGTTCCCGAGTCCCCTTTCGGGCCACGCTCCCCCTTCTCCCCCTTCTCGCCTTTGGCACCAGCGCCTGCAGGAAGGGAGAAGGGGAGGTCGCCACTGCTGCTGCCAGGGTCCTCCTGGGACTGGCCAGTGCCAAGGGGCAGAGCTGCYCGGACGGAGCCGCGTTACCTGCTGCGGATATCAGCAGCGTGTCCAGCACTCGGGTGCGCTCTGCTTGCGGCAGGGATCCCGCGGCGATCCCCGGCATGCTGCCCACAGCCACGGGCGGAGAGGTGACGGGGACAGCATCCACCAGCCCCGGGATGCCCTGTGCACAGGGAARCAGGAGAGCGTGTGAGAGCAGAGCTGCTGGTCTGGGAAATGGATGCAGGACGGGCAGAGAACCGTGGCAGCAGAGGCACAGAGCACAGGCACGTCCCTGCTGCAGGAGGGACCAACAGCCTTGGAGGGACCTTGGACAAGGACAGATCTCCGAGATAACTACCCTGGCCTGAAACGTGCCCATAGCTAAAAGCCCCTGCAGGCTTCTCCTAGGATTAACCGCTCTAGCTGTTAGTCTCTGCACTTAGCCTCRGCTGAATGAGCCAACCTTCACCTTCCAGATTGCAACCAGGAGGGCAAAGCGTCGGCTGGGACGGTTTCACGGTCAGCACTTCCTCTCCCTGGATTTCTCTGCCCTCTTATCCAAATGCAGGCACTGCAGGATACCTTGGGACCGCGGCCAYGGCGGGAACGCAAGGACTGGGGAGCCGGGAGGGTGGCGTGGCGTGCGACGGCGGACAGTGACAGCCGTGCTGTGACCACCCGGCAGCCGGTCCCTGCGCGGACGCCGCGTCCCTTGCACAAGAGCCTGGCTCGCTCTCACGTCCTCAAACGGCACCCATTGCCTCAGCGGCCGGACGCTGTTTAGATTGGGATGTGCGCTCCCGACGTGCCAACGGCACGCTTCCAGGCCCTAATGCACAGCTGGGAAAAGGGAGGCTTAGTAATTCCCTCCGTGCAGCCGGGAGCGGGAGGCCATCCAGGCTCAGCAGCTGAAACGGGAACGTGCCCATGGGCTACTGGATGATCCGGCTGCGAAACGCCTCCTTGCAAAGGCCTCGTGGAGCCGTGAGCTTGCAGCACGGCTGGTGAAGGATGGCTTTACTCAGCAGGTAGCTGAGCATCTGCAGGACAACTCACCTTGTCCTTTCCCAAGGCATGGTGTCCATCCTCTGCTCCGCTGCCAAAATCTCCCGAGACCTATATGGGTTCGGGAAGAAACAGAGAAAATCAGTGGGGTGCCAGGTCCTCTCCTCCCCTGGAGGAATCCCAGTCCCCAGCAACATTGCGGGGGCAGATGAGATCATTGTTCAACGCTCAAAAACAAAGATTTTGCCTCCAAAACACACATCAAAGGGGGCTGGCAACTGCCTGGTGCTCACCTCTTCAGCATCATCCTCCTCTTCCTCACACTGGTGCTCAGCTGCCCGGGGATCCCCTTTGAGCTTCAAGTCGGCAATCACCCCCTAGGACAAAGGACACCGAGGAGGGTCACRGGTGCAGCCCTGTGACACGAGGCACAATCCATGAGAAAAGTTCCTCTGCCTCCTCCGAAGCCAGGCCGGCCGAGCAGAGGTCGCAGCCAGGATGAAGGTAGCCAGACAGCGACCTTTTTGGAGGGAATTTTTGGATGGGGTCCTCACTYCCCCTTCTCCAGGGCATAGGGAAAAGCAGTTCCTCGCTACCTCGCTGCTCCAAGGAAAGGGCTGCCGGCCAGCACCGCGGCCCAGTGCGGCCCTCATTTTGTGCTTCTTAGGTTAATCCACACTTCCTTACCATTTATTTGGGTTTTGCAAGGGCTGTATACAGTCCAGCCACTTATTTATACAATGCAGACTCTTTACACAATGCAACTCAAAGTCTCTCACCAAAAAAAAAAAAAAAAAAAAANCGGCCCAGTGCGGCCCTCATTTTGTGCTTCTTAGGTTAATCCACACTTCCTTACCATTTATTTGGGTTTTGCAAGGGCTGTATACAGTCCAGCCAGATAATTATACAATGCACACTCTTCACACAATGCTCCTCTAAGTCTTTCTCCAAAAAAAAAAAAAAAAAAAACAAACCAAGCACCTTCTTGCTCCATAGCTGAGGTACCAAAGCCACCTCGGAGGGCAGCATTCCCTCTTGGCGCTCCACAGGAGGTTCCCTGGGCAAACCTGGAGCTGGTGAAGTAGCAGCGAGGGCTTTGGGACCAGCTAGGTCTCTGCTTTGTGCCGAAAGCGGAGTGCACCGTAAGCACCTCTTCCCTTTGGGAATAACCCCCCGTGTGAGGCCTGCTGCTGCCACCAGCTCCTGCTCCACAGAGCTTTTCTGCGCATAACCAACATTTCATTTTTAATTCCCCTTTTGCTTTCAGAGGGAACTTGGCTAAACAATCTTGGCTAGACAGGGACCATATAGCAGCTCTCCAAGAGCAAAGGAGCCTTGGGAACATGAGAAATGAGCAGAAACAGCGCAACTGTTGATGAATCATGGAGCAGCTGAGTTATCACCCTACCCTGCTCATTGAGACAAGCACGTTATGTTCAGTTGCCAGCCTAAAAAGACGTTTCCATGAAGGATTAAAGTTATCCTGGGCATCTCTGGGCAAGGCTGCAACACTCACCGCATTGTCAGGTCCTCCGCATTGCTCGGGAACGAACGGGCCCTTCACCTTCCCAGGACCTTTCCAGACCAAGCTGAACAGCTGGGATATGGCCCGGCCACCTGATCTCCACGGGGAAGTGGAGAGCAAACCACCCTGCCAGGGGCCACCCAGCCCACAATGGAAACCCTGCTCGCAAGCGAGCTTGGAGAAGAAAGATAACTGCCCGTGCAACGTCCTTCTCGTGCTCTCTCTCTGGATGAGACACCTAAAATAATATTTGGACTCACTTGAAAGCGCAACACCCTATGTCCGGGGAAGATGTCCGCGCTCGGGAAACACAATTTAAGCAAACAACAGCGAGCGGCAGCTACGAGGCCAGCGAGGCCGCTGCAAGCAGCGGGTCTGACCAACACTCTCACGGCAGCCGCAGGCAATAACTGCAGTGACTACGCGGCCCTGCCTCGCCTCTCAGGCAGCCGGGATCGCGCTCCTGTCGGCGTCTGCCAAGCGAACAACAGCCCCATGGGCATGTTTCTGCAGCCGTGCTTCCTGGAAACAGTCTGCCCCCAAGGAATTCGCCTGGCATCCCATCGGGCACGCCAGGAACAGGCAGGTTTGCGCTTCTGAGAGCGTTTGGTGCAAGGCTTTCCAGAAAGCACATGCAGCCCAAACAGACCCTTTCACCAAAATTGCTACTTTGGAAAGTCTCTTGGGATTGAAATCCCTACTGGAATGTAGTTAAGGCTGTGGAAACAGCCCAGCAAACTCTCCTCGGTTGAGTTTTGAGCCTCCTCCAGCTTCCCAGCCCTGGTGACCAAATCCTCTCCTTCCTGCCAAGCACCAGTATCAAGCCTAAGCTGCTTCTCAGGCCATGCCTTGATAAATGTAACACTCACCATCTGCTTTTCCGGTCCCAGGGTTCACAGGAAGCTTCAGAAATAACCCATTTCCAGCCCCGAACCAAAACACCCCCTTGAGGGATAGTCACAAGGACCCAGCAGCCCAGATAAAGGGAGCAGCCAACATTCTTGGTACCATRGGTCTTATCTTGCATTCAGCTGCAATCAAATCCTCCTACCGGACTACGGCCAAGTCCCTGATAATGGCAACCTCCTGTTTTATCTGCTCTCCCAAGAGCTTCTGCACTGCCTGCAAGCTTCACCCTTCCAGGTTTTATCCCACTGCCTTCATCGCTGATAAAACCACTAAGGCAACACCAGAGGAAGAACAGACCCCAGGGAGACCCTGCCAGGAGCAGTCAAGCTGCCCATTAGCGCCTCTATTTGTGATTTGTCCTGTGGCCAGGTTTTAATCAGCCCTATGCTCTGTTAGCTCCAGATAACACAACTTTGGGTTGATTTGCAATGGAACAAGTGTTGGGAGTGGGTATWTTTTGTGCTCTTTGCTCATAGTCTTCCCCCCTGAGCAGCCCCATCATGTGTTAGAAACATATGGGTGTTTCATCCTCTACTCCGGACTATTTCTTGGCATTTGCCTTCAAAAGCAGGCAGGTGGTGTCCCAAACACCTGCCAATACAGGAGCAAGGCATTTCTGTGTCAGTGGCCTCGCTGTCCTGGCAGGTTAAAGATTGCTTTCCAGACCCTTGCTCTCCAGACCCACGAGCCAGTGCCACACTGAGATAGCAATCCTGGAGTAATCTGGTCCTCAGACCATCAATGATTAATCCTTTCCTGAGGGAACTCTCCCTAGCCTCTCCCCCACGACTTGGTTTAACTGAATCACAACTGCAGCGTTTCTGGCTACTGGTCAAGACAATGTTTAAACTAAGAAATGCAATTTGCAAAGCCCAGTCACYGTGGGGAAGCACAGCTCTTTGCTGCAGAGCTGCTCCCACAGGGCAAAACATGTTCAACCTAAGACAAAGAGCAGCCCTGAATTTTACTCGTTATTGTAAGSGGATTTCTATGTCGGTTCAAGTGCGGTGCATTTTCCACACACKTTCCATAAATCTTATCTAAAACATAACTTATTCTTAAATCACAGCTTCAGCTATCATCTTCTCTGCCTGCTCTCAAAAGTCTTCCTGAAGATACCATCCAAAGTCAGCCAGCAAAGATATGCTTTGGCCCAGCATTCAAACATTTATTTTTCCAGCTACAAGATGTATTTTACCAGCCAAATCAACAGACATTAAAAGACATAGGTATTTTTAACAAAGTGGAGATTCTCTCAGACTCTTTGTGCTGTTCCCGTGTCTGCTCCACCAGTGGCTGGAGAAGGTATAGGCAATGGTGACTGCAGGCTATGCAACCTCAACCTCCTTGCAAGCTTACCCTTGTGGAGATGCAAGAAAATAAAGTTTCTTGCATCAGAAATCATCGCAACCTCCCCAGGCTTCCTTAGGAACAATCACAAGAGCACATTCACTAGCTTAACCTCTGGGCACAGTGAAATCAGAGGTAAATCAGCATAGCCTGGCGCCACAGCTCTCCAGTTTCAGACAAGTTCTCTCTCTGACAAACTTATTTGGGGTAATCTGAGACCTTACCTGGTATTTATCCGGGTCGGCTCCTCCAGCCTGAGCAACGAAGAGCCCAGACCCATCTTCCAGCTCCATCTCGTCTGGGGAGCGCTCGAAGCGGACCCGCTCGTGCTCCTCACAGTCCAGGTAGAGGAYGACTTCGTCCTCCTCCACGCTGATGGCGAAGCGTGTCCACTGGTTCAGCAGGGTGGGCACGGTGAAGGTGGCCGCCGCGTAGGAGCTCTTGGAGCCCGGCTCTGTGTAGTAGAAGATGATCTGCTGCTTACCCGCCCGCAGCTCCGAGAGCTTGACGCCCACGTAGATGATGCTCTGCAAAGAGTCTGTGATGGCAAAGAGGACGCCGGCCCGCGGGGTGGTGGGCTGGATGTGAAACAGCAGAGAAAAGTCCCGGTAAAAGGGGCTGGGCAGGTGGTACCGGGCCACCTGGCCTGTGTTGGCATTGGGTCCAAAGACATAGCCTGGGTTGTTGTCGGGGCCGTAAATTTTCTGGATCTCCTCTGGCGGCGGGTCTCCAATCAGCTCCAGGAGGCTGACTTCTGTGCTCAAATTCTCTGCAAGAGAAGAGAAGAGAAAGGTGATGGTGSCCTGTTGGTGTCACATACCCTGATCCAGACACCCCTTAGCAGGTCTCCTCTCTCCTAGTCTCCTGAGTGCTTCCGCATTCCAGCTCAAAYGCTGGACAAGAGCTGAAGACTAGTTACAGGAATTTCTGGACCAGAGCGCATCACTGCTAGAAGGACAACTGAAACCACCTTCTCCCCACACAAGGCAACATGTTCTCCTAATGCAACCTCTTTATGGGACCTGCTTTTGCAGCTCCAGCGGGATGTGAAGAAGGAAACTCTGAGGCCCAGGACCAGGAAAGTCATGCCACAATGAACTCCATTTTATGTATCAACTRCTGAACCTAAAAACTCCATCTGGCCAAAGGAAACATTTCATTCCAATGCTCATTTCAATTCCACATTCCTTCAGACATTTCAAACCAATTAAATAACAGTTTTTATACATATATATATATATATGATGTCGCTGAGGTGACTCCAATGATCATCATCCCTAAAGAGACGTTTTGATATTCAATAAACCAACTCCCAGCTTCAGCTCCATTGCCTGAACAGCTTTGACCCTGTGCTCTCCAGATGCTGCTTTTCCGTAATTTCCTCTGCTCCATCTTCCCAGGTCACATTGGCACTGCACCACCAGCTGGCCTCCAAAGCCAGATGATGACACGCAGGCGTTTTCCCCATGGAGCAAGAGGAATTTTTGCATGTGGGAATGRGAAGAGGAGAGCAGACTCAGGTCTCCCAAGGGCCGTAGCCAATTTGTGGCCCTTCCAGGGCCTGCTGGACATTCCTGCCTCTGCAGAGGCTGCTGYGGTGGCTCCCGGCCAGCTCTGCCCGTGCTGATTCAGAAGTGATGCATGAGGCACATATATCCAGTCATGCTGGGAGCGAACCCCAGGAACGCGATGCCTTGGGAGGGCCTGTGCATCATAATGGAAGAGATCAGTGTTGGGATGATCCCGCGGGATGCATGAGGGAATTGGCATCTTCCCATGCTCCTGCAAATGTGCTGCATGGCCTACTGTATTTTTTGGCAGGTCCAAGCTTCCTGGAGTCCCAGCATGGCTCATTCCTGAGGATACCATTAAAAACSATGGAGGACAACTTCCTAACCACCCAGGGATTACAAGCAAACCCGAGGCAGGTCAAGCAGCAGGACTTGGCTCTCCCTTCACTTTCTCCTCCAGCACTGCCCAGYCGCTGGCAAGGAATATGCCCTTACATCAGCATCTCCCAGCCATAGGTCACCCCTGGTCCTGGCGCTTCTTTACACAGCAGATAGCAGAAGGACTTACAGGAGATCTGGGGATTGAATGGAAAACACAAGTTCCTCTCTCAAGGAGGCTAGAAATCTGTGCTGTGGACCTGCCTTGAGCCCAGCACGTCAGACAGCTCTTTGCCAACCACGAATGTGGCACTGGGGCACCAAGGGGTGACAGCTACAGCGCAGATGCTGCAGCTTTCCCGAGCATCTTCCATGGCAGAATTTGCACACAGACCACCTGGGCCCGTGCGGCAAGAGGACACGCACGGCCCTCGCTGTCTCCCAGCCCCAGAGGCATTGCCAAGCACTAGGAGGCAACCGGACCCTGAGTTCCTGCCTGCAGAGCCATAGAAAGCGCGGTGCACACGTGCCTGCACCTTCCCTGGGGTCACAGCGACCCCCACGTGATCCTACCCCACGGGAGGCTCCGGGATACGCAGCTGCGGAAAAGCTTGCAGGGTCACCCTTGCTGGGAATAAATCACAGCCTTCCCACTAGCAAGCCTCCCATTGCACTGCCTGGGAAAGCATCTCGGATTGGCGCTCCTCATCCCTGCCTAGTCAGCTTCCCAGATGCTCTCAATTTTAAGAGCAGCTCCTTTTCTGACTCTTTTTTTTCTCAAGGCACTTTAGGGAGTTCTGGTCAGAACGGTCTCTCCTACCAGGAGCAGCTGAACATCTGGCCGCGCAAGACAGCCCTCTGTATGTAAACTCCTGTTGTTTTGGCAGCACACGCATCCTCATCGCCCACACAGCGGGTGCTGGATTCTTCCTTTCCTATGTCAACCTCTCGGGCTGGTGCCAACTGGGTTGTTTTACTCTGGTGCTTTTTAACTCCAGCTTTCCCAGGAGCTAGGGAATCCACCAGCAATTCCTGCACACACGCTGCCCTGCAATCCGCACGGTCCCCATCTCTGGTGGTTTTCTTCCCGAGGCCATTGTCACTTCTGGAAAGGAACAGTCCAACCAGGGGGGCMTGAACCCCAAAGCTGCAGAGAGATCAGGACCTGGACCTACCTTAGCCCCTCCAGTCGGGAAGTTTGGTGTTGACTGCATCCCCCCATCCCCAAGCTGGGAATGAGGAGCTTCTGGTAAGAGCTGCAAAAACTCAGTGTGCCCCGCACCTTCCGTGCTCCTTGTCATGACAAGCAAGGGGAATTGCAGAGCAGAGGTGTGCTGAGCCCAGGCAGAAGCCGCCAGGCAGCAGTGGAGGCAGCCAGGAACTTACACGCTCCTCTGCATCCAGGTATTTTCTTCTAGAGCTCTTAAAATTTAAGAAGAAATCAACCCAACCCTGCCCAGCCCAGAAGGAAAACATGTCTTTTGGGAYGGTGGGAGGAGACAAAACCCTTGGTGCCAATTCCAGTGCCTGGAGGTACCTGCACAGCTGGCAAGAGTCCTCCCAGCACAGGCAGAGCATCCCGACCCTCCCACAGCTGCTGAGTCACCAAGGCGAGGGCCGGCCCCATGGCAGGGGGTGGGAGGGATGCTAGAAACACTGGGGATTACTGCAAGTGTCAGGGGGGTCTCCTTACCAGAAAACCCCCAGTCCTCTCCTCCTGGGTGCACGGCTTTGAAACYGTTTTGTATCCCCCATACATCATCAGCAACCGACTCCAAAACTGCGACCCCAGAACTGAGCACCCAGGTGCGAGGAAACCTCCTTCCCCGTCTCGCATCCACCTCAAACATCCTGCAACGAGATCCGGCTTCCCTACAGGAGCATCCTGATCCCTCGGCACCGAGCAGGACCCCAGCGCTCTCCTCGCACACCACACGCGAAGGCCACGCAAGCTCAGGAGCCACTACGTGCGTTCCCGGTGAGCTCCGCGCCGGCGTGGCGACAGGAGYCGGCGCTGCGGCACGCAGAGGGGACGCCGGCCAAGCGATCCCTGCGAGAGGCTGCGGGCATGCCGCAAAAGAAGTTTATCTTGGGTCGGAGGCAGCCAAACTCGGAACAGCTTGAAGCCTAGAGGAAATCAGAGCTTCCTCCCAGGGGTCCGGGCAGGCTCAGATGGGTCTAAGAGCGATCGCTGCGACTTCTGCATCCGGACAACCTATCCTCTGCCTCTGAGGCTCGGTGGGGAAGGCTGAAAGAGGCTTTTGTTTGCAATGCAATTTGCAATCATGTTCTCCTTAGTGTTTTAACTGGCTCAGGGATCCCCTCTCTGCTCCTCTCCAAATGCACCACTTGCTCCCTGGCTTGGAGCTGGGGCTGGGCGACGATACAAGGAGGCTTCCCAAAGACAACAGATTGCGTCTTTCCCCTGCACAACATGCAAACAAACCCGGGGCCAAGGATGCAAAGCTGGAGGGAGCCTGGGGAGCGGGCGGTAATGGGACACCCCTTCAAACGGATGCCCCCTCGCAAACGGAGGTGCTCCAGGCAGGTGCCAGGCCCTGGAGGCACAAGGATGCCAGGCCAGTTTGAGGAAAATCTGCGCGGGCAGGAAGCTCGTGGGCGGCGAGGCCAAGACGGCCTCCTGCGCAGGGAGCGGGCAGCTGTGCTGCTGCGTGACCTCAGGTAGCCTGAGCACGGGCTGCTGCTTCACAAGCACCTCGAGATCCCTTGGACCAGCCCCATGGGCTCTTTCCAGCAGGAGAATCCAGCAGAAAAAGCAGTCTCGGTCAGCAGCGATGGACCGCTGTCCCTGTCGCTTAATGGGACCAGAGCTCAGAGCTGCTCGGGGTTCTGTAATGAGCATCCCATTGCCCCACATGTCTCATCCTTCCCTACACAAACAGCTATCCAGGGCCGGGATATCCCTGCTCAACTCCCCTTCCCCCTCACTTGGCCCTCACAGCCCCTCTGGGCACCCTCCCACCCCGCTGCAGAGCGAGGGGTCCCTGTGGGAAAGGCCCTGATACCTCGGAGCYGCTGCCATCACCACGCAGGGACCCCGCTGGCTCGTGTCCCGCGGCGGGACAGGACGAGCTGTGAGCGACCGGCTGGGGCTGCGCCAGCGCACCGGGACGCGCGCCTGGATGTGCCGGCGGCTGCAGGGCGGGGACGGGCCCTCTGCCAGCGAGAAACCCTCGCCCGGGCCCGAACACGAGGCTCCTGCAGCGCTGCCGACTACAATACGACATTGTGCTCGCGCCTCTAGCAGCTGGAAGCGTTACAGGAACAAATACCAGCAAGGAATGAGATATGGCACAGCTACTTCGCCCTGGAGCCGGTGCCATTATCCAAAGGCTGACTTRCTGCAAGCTCCCGACTTGCTGCAACACCCGGCGTGCACGGGAGAAAACCCACACGCAGCCCCTCTCCAAACCAGAGCCCTTTAGGCCACAGCACCCAGAGCCTCGTGGAAAGCCGCACAGCCCAAACACACCAGTCGCAGCAGTCCCCACGGCTGCCAGCACCCGTCCCAGACCACACAGGACACCTCCAGCGCCTCCAGGCTGGACCTTGTTGCAGCCCGCGCCAACCTGAGGGGTTCCTGGAAGCTGCAGGGCTTTTCGGCAGAGGGAGCRTGGCCGTGGCAGTGGGGTGACCAGAGCTGGCACCAGGAGAAGGCAAAGCCCTCGAGCAGGAGGCACACGCGCGGGATGCGGAGCGGCTCTGCAGGGATGTCTCCAGCCAATATGCCTGGTGCAGGTGCCGAACACATCCTTCCGCCTTTGGCTAAAGCTCCTCACTGKTATTCCCCTGCAGGCACCTGGGAACTAAGCACTCACTTGAGCCATCAGTGAATGCTCCCCAGGGATGGTTCCTGGCTCAGAGCTGCGGTCCTTGGAAGGCACTCTGGAGAGGACAGCACCTTGGCCAGACCCCAATACCTGCTGTCCTGCTGCTCCACATCCCTCTCCCTTCACCCCAAGCATTTCAGCACCACCAGGAGGGCAGAGGGACCCACACGAGCTGTAGATCCTTCTCAACTCAAGCCACTCCGGTCCACCATCGCACCCCAAATCCCCCAGCCCCACACAGCAAAGCGCACTACAGCCCCACATTGCTGCCCTGTCCCGTTTCCTCGGGACATCAAACGGCCGCCAAGCCTCCATGGGACTTTTGGCTCCTCTGTTGCCGACTGTCTGGGAACTCCGGGCGAGCGTTTCGGTGACCCCCTCGCACGCCCGTGAGGGACTGCCGGCAAACAGTGCTGCTTTAACGAGCAGGGTGGCGGGGTCAGGGCCCGRGGGAGCCATCCTCCCTGCATGTGTGCATCCCTTGTCTGCTGCTCCCGGCTAATCACCTCTCGGAGGGCAGCGGGTGCCTTTCAAGGCAGCCTCGAGGCCATCTGAGCTTGGCAACCCCAGGATTCCAGCCAGCAGGACGAGGGTCTGGTGTGGGAACACAGCCTCATTCAGCAGCTCCTCTCAGCACGGCAGCGTTGGGACGTCGGGAGGGAGAAATGCGCAGGGGGAACAGCAGGGGGAACAGCAGGGGGACGGCACAGCAACCTGCCTCCCCAAAATGTTAGAGGGCTGTGCTAAATCCATTAAATAAGGAAGTTAAAGGCTCCTCTGAACATGGTGGCTTGTCCAGTTACGCACCGCTCAGAGCTGGGCTACCATGGCCAGCAGCAGCCAGGAGTCAGTGTGCTGGGTGTTAACCCAGAAGTCCTGGGAGAACAAAACCCACCACTTCTGGTGGAAAATGAAGGTACTACCTAGCACCCCAATGCCATTCCCGCCCTATTTCCCCAACATTTCCCAGTTCTGCTTTCTTCACGATCTTCATTTCTGCTCTGCAACAGCACCTTCCATTGCTCTGAAGAGCATCCATAGCCTGTCTTCCCCTTTATCTTCTCCCCTGTGCAGCAAGTTTGCCTGTGTGTTGAAAGGGTCAAAACCACCCAACAACAAAAGTTGGGCACAAAACGCCTCTCCTCCCTTCCAAACAGAGGGGATCAAACATTAGCCGCAAGTAAATCATTAACCCCGAGGCAAAGGTGCTTGGGCAGCTCGGGAAGAGAAGAGCAAGCACGTGCATGTGCATGCAGGGTCACAGCCCCCATCCCAGCCCGCAGGGGAGTGACACCCAGGCACTTCCTTCAGTGCCTGCTGAAAGGTCACCTTGAGGCATCCCCAACGCTATGGTTGCTCTGTGGTCAGCACGAGCCAGCTCCCATCGCTGAACTGGTCCGGTAGGCATAGAGAGGAGCGTGGCACGTCCCAGAGGAAGGGGAACAGAACCCAAGCTTGGCTGCAGGGAGGCTAGAGCTGTCTTTAGCTGCATGCCCATTGGGAACCTCACTGGAGCCAACCAAGCCCAGCTCTGCCAACRCCTGCCTTCCAAGGTGAAAGGAGACTTGATAAACTATGAACTTCTGCTCTCCTGATCCTAGGACCCCCAGACAGTCAATAGCTCAAGTCAGGACTATATCACTGTGATGGGCAATGCTGTCTGCAAACTGGCCCTGGACACAGGCATGGTCAGAAACCTGCCACGTGTGCTCAAGGGGCACCTCATCATGGCCATGGGGACGTTGCCTCTTAGTCTGGCCACTGAATCTCACAGGAACTACAAGAGCCCAAGGACAGGACAGGGATGCTCAGCCTTGGAGAGGGAGCCAAAAACCAACAGCAGTTGCTACRTGGAAGAGATGACGCTGGATGGACAGGGATTTGGACAGAGGTCTCAGCAGCTTCACACAGCGACAAGGGAAAAGAATCCCTTGTTGCTTTCCAGCCAGCACAGCCTACCTGGCAGCACCGCAGCGCCCGAATTGCAGGGTGGTTTTCCCCCAAATCAGGGTGAGTTGCCCTGTCTCACCATGCCCATGCACCCAGCCTACCACTGCCTGAAGCAAACGGGTGARTCTGCATCAAAGCTGCATCGTGGGGAGGGGACACCCTCAGCCCACCCCACGCAAACAGTGCACATCAATGCTGCCTACAATGTCCCAAGCAGGGATGAGCAAAGGGACTCATCCAAAGGCTAAAGCATCTCCCAGATCTTAGCCTGCTGGCTGGCACTGAAGGGACAGGTACCTGCCATATCACGAGCTCCAACCTGCACCCAGGAAAGCACACCAAAGGACATATACCCCCAAACACCCTGAACACACAGGGTGCCTTACCTGCTGGGGCTTGGGGAGGGGGAGACACACAAAGGAACAGAGATCACCCAGCCACATTACCTGCAGAAACATTAATAAAGACACAAGAATACCCTCCGTCCTCCGCAGGGAGCAAGTCACACGGGAGAGGCAGGTGCCCAGCGGCCAAGTGCATCCAGCAAAGGTCTCTCACGGCCTCGCAGAAGCCCTGGCACGGCGGGGGGGTTATGGGGACAGAAGCGTTACACCCAGGGACCAGGAGCAAGCAGAGAAACCATTCCAAGTAGCGGTGACACCGGGATTTAAGCAGCCCCTCCCACTCATGCAAAGCATCCCGAATTTCCACCTCGCTGCTGTGGCCGAGGTAATTTGGCAATCGGAAATGCTTGGTGCCCAAAACGGTACAGGAGGGCAGGCGGGCTGGGAAGGGCAGGCAGCGACCAGCCTCCGGCGTCAGTCCGGGAAAGAAGGAAGCAAACCCAGCACCGCTACTACTATAAAGTYGCAGAGTGGAGGTTAGTAAATCAAACTCGAGAGGATCAGAGTTATCGGCAGGAGGAAAGTCCACGTCATTAGTCGCATTCCCGTTAGGAGCAGAAGGCCTCCGGGTCCCGTTAACACCGGTTAGCGCCAGCCCCCAGCGGCCGGCAGGTTGTCCAGTGCCTTGCAAGAGTTGGCTGCTGCTGCTGGTGCTACGTGTCGGGCTCYGGTCCCCTGGCAGGGTGGCACCTGGAGCAGCACGGGGCGGCCCATCTGGCGTGCCGGTGCCAGGGGACAGCTCCGGGCGGTGTGCAGCGCGTGGCGTGGCCGATGCTCCGTGTGGGGCCCGCGGAGGCGCTACGCGGGCCGGCTGTGCTTTGGGGCTGCCCGAGCCCTCTCCCGAGGAGGGCTCCTGAGGAGGTGCCACCTGCTCGCGAGCACCGTCACCTGGTGGGAAAGGGAAAGGAGCACTACCTGGACGGGGTGCCATCGGCCTCTGCAAAGACACCCGAGTCCCGCTCCGCTCGCCTAGCGGCGATGTGGGCTCGGGGAGCACCAGCTCTGGTCCCGTCGTTGCTGGGGGGGTTTCGGTGGAGTTGCTGGTCACATCCTGCCCGTGCTCGGGTGCTATGCTGGGAGGTGCGGCGGTTGAAGTGATGCCTGTCAGTGGTGGTGCCGTGCTCTCCGGTGTCCYGGTGACACTGCCGTCCCCCGGCTCACGACCGCCACGGGTGCCTTCAGCTGCGTGCAGGAGCTCCACGCTGGACACGCTCTCATTCCTTGCAGGCACCGTCGTGCCGGACACGCTCTCGCTGCCCATGGGTGCTGCTGTGCCGGACACGCTCTCATTCCCATCAGGTACCGTCGTGCCGGACACGCTCTCACTGCCCACGGGCACTGCCGTGCCGGACACACTCTCATTCCCGTCGGACACCGCTGTGCCAGACAYGCTCTCATTCCCATCAGTTACTGCCGTGCTGGACATGCTCTCATTCCCATCAGTTACCGCCGTGCTGGACATGCTCTCATTCCCATCAGTTACTGCCGTGCCGGACACGCTCTCACTGCCCGTGGGTGCTGCTGTGCCGGACACACTCTCGTTCCCGTCAGGTACTGTTGTTCCGGACACACTCTCATTCCCGTCGGGCACCGCTGTGCCAGATATGCTCTCGCTGCCTGTGGACACTGCCGTGCTGGACACGCTCTCACTGCCCGTGGGCACCGCTGTGCCAGCACCCAGATCCTTGCCCAGCAGGCTGGCGACGTCCCCCGAGCTCTCCTCGTCCTGCGCCACCATCCACGGGGATCCGCTTGGCCGGGGAGCTGCCGGAGTGGAGAGTGGCCTGGCTGTCGGCTCGGACGCAGCGGTTCTCCCTGCAGAGGCTAGCGGTGTCCTGGAGGGCTTGGAGCCACCCCAGAACCAGTTCAGGAGCTGCGCTTCGCAGGAGCAGCCACAAGCCAGAAAAAGCAGAAAGCCCAGGCAGCGCGAGGCCGGAGCCATTCGGAGGAGAGGAAAACAGAGGGAACTGGGGAGGGGGGGAAAAAAAAAGGAAAAAAAAGAAAAGAAAAGAAAAAGGGCCAAACAGGAGTTTTGCCCCACACGGACGCCCGGCGCTCACATCGGTCTCTGCTCCCTGGCTCTCCCGCACAGTCCCTCACACGGAGCAGCGGGGAGGAGTGGCTCCRCAGCCGGCTGGGTCGGGCCCTGCTCTCCCAACGCCGCCTCCCAACGCCCGACACCTCGGCACAGGCACATCCCCCGGGTGGGTGACACAGGGTCTGCGGCCAGGGACCCACGGGAGCCCCTCCACGGGTCTCCCAGCCAAGCCAGCCCCTGCACTCCCTCCTCCTCCTCCCTGCGCCCTGCCGCACCAGCCAGCAGCTGCTTTTAACTCCTTCCTACCCAAAACCCATCCCGGAGACGACCTTTCCCCCCGTTGCAGCTCTAGCCATTGATCAGGCCGACCCACGCACACAAGGGGTCACGGGCTGCTTGCGCACACGGTTCCTGTCCCCTTGCCCAGCTCGGAGCAGCCCGCAGAAACCTGCTCCCCTGCGCACAGCGGCTCCGGCCTTCTCGGAGGTCAGGCCCAGCTTCCCCGACGGCCAAGGAGCCTCCAGCTGCGGCCGTCCACGCTCCCCGCCGGCTCCTGTCCTCATCTGACATTCCCTCTCTAGGAGGAGCCCCGCCAGGAAGCCCTCTGGCCGCCAGCGCTCTGGCTTCCCCTCCAAAAATCTCGCACCGTGGGATTTTCTTGGGAGACCTGCTGCGGGAACAGTCACGCGGTCACCCCAACAGGGCTCCACGGGTCCCACCACCATTTGGCTCCGACCCCTTTCTCTCCCAAACCCTGCGGCTCCAGCGTGACTGCGCAGAGGGACCTGCTGGGCAGATGTGCTTCAGATCTGCTTCAGATCTGCTTGGCAGCGCTGCCCCCAAGCTCGGGGCTAACCCACGTGGGTTACAATTGCAGGGTGGCATCACAAGAAGAGAAACACCCCAGAAAACCCCTCCAAGATTTCTGCTGTTGGGAAACACAGCAAGTCTCAAGAGCTTTTGAGAGGCTTTCCCAGTTCCGCTACAGATCCAGGACCGCACAGATGTTACCAAGCAAGCCAAGAGCTGGTGGGGAGCGCAGGTGAACCTCCCTGGATCACATCCCGCTCCAGATGCGTTTGTGAGCTGGGACCTGGGTGTTTTACCCATTAGTGCTCAAAAACCACTGCATTTGACTGACACCAGCTCTGAAAATCCCTGCTGAGCAGCTCGGCATTGGCTTTTTCCCCGCTGAGAGGAAAGGCGCCAAGCCCGCTGCTCTGCTCGCTGATCTGCCAGCCCCGGGGGAGCAAGCTGACTGAAGGCAACCACAGGCTTTTCTGACCTCTCCGGCCAGCGTGTGCCAACAGCCAAGCCCCTTGGCTCTCCCYGTCTCACAAGGCCGTCCACAGGATCCCACCGAGTCACCCAACCCACGTGCACTGGCCAGGAGAACATCAGTGATGGCTCCAGCTGCAGCTTCCCTGCCTGGACAAGGCACACTGGTGACTCAGGCACTATCCAGACCACATGCTAAAAGGCTGGAGATGAGGAGCCTCAAGGGAGGCTGCACTCTCAGGTTTCCTCCATCCCCATAGTTGCCTGCCTGGGAAAGCCAGGGTCTGRGGTAGACCCCCTGCTCTGCGTTTCCACTGCCAGCACATTGCAGGAAGGGATTTTGCTCTTCCTCTTCTCTACTTTTAAAGAATAAACGGAAACAAAACAGAATCAAAAGTAYAATGCAGCTCACTATCACTTAAAATAACAAAAAGCAGCAAGAAATATTCAGGAGAAGAATGAATAATAAAAAAAAAAAAAGACAGCTTTTAGCTACATAAAATATTTTCCATCCTATTTTTTTTAAGCATGACATGGGCATTTCAATTAAAATAGTAGTCGGCATGGCAATGATGCTGTGCCAGCTCATTTGCCCCAAAACCAATGTTATTACAAGGGCATTTGGCGGAACAGATCTCCCCCAATCACGAAGCAGGCTCCTGCTAATCTAATAGGGGACGCATTTTTGTCCCTATGGCAAAGTTTCCATATGGAAAGGAGAGAGCTGCACAAAGCGTGAGAAAGTCCAAGGCCCGAAGCTTCTTTCCTGACACCCAGACCAGAAGAAAACCTCTTTCTTCTTAAGAACAGCTCCCAGGTGACACAATGCCATTGAGGAATTGCTTGTGGACAACACACAGGCTTCCTCCTCCCACCCCCGTGCACCAGGCCGGCCCCACCATGCGGGCAGCAGCTCTGCAGAGCCAGGTGCTGCGTGTTGCTTCACGGACCTGCCTCCTCCTGTTGGGACAGGCCTCCCGCTCCGCTCTCCACCCCGGACACCAGGCTGCTCTTCCCGGTGCACGCCGCTCCTCCGTAACCCCATCCGTGCCAGGCATCGCCAGGCAACCTGTCCGCACGGGACTCTGCTGCCTTCCCCCTGCCAAAGGAGGGACACCAGGACCAGAAGGTGCCTCACAACTGCCCAAGGACGTGTTCTGGATGRTTTCTCCTTGCAGCCAATCGCTTGYAACATGGAAAATGTTGAGGTGAAAACACTGACAAAAATCCTTCACCTGAAACCTGAAGCCTYGTCAAAAGAGCAGATCCTCTTTGTCCCTAAGCAAGTCGTGGCCAAGGACATGGGCCAAAAGAGCTGGGAGGTACCATGAAACCCGCTCTGCCGAGGAGCACTGCAGAAGCATGGCTGCCCCATGGGGTGTGTGATGTCCAATCAAGCACTGCAGGATTGCTGGGGTGCTTCTCCGTGACAGTCATCACCTCAGATGTCACCAGCCACTATGGCCTGACCAGGAAGCTAGGCAGGCAGAGCACAGTGATGGGGACAGCATTTGACAGACTTGTTCCCAGGCCATCTGGATGGATGGAGAGCAAAGCTTTTTTCCCCTGGACAGAACCCAAATTGATTCCTCATGCTAGTGAGTCAGGGCGACCTGTGGCCGCCGCTGCSCCAAGCGCTCACAGCTGGGTGGTTTTGCAGAGCCCAGTCATGCAAGTTAAAGGAGATCTCCAGCTGTTGCTGGATGAGAGCCTTAGAAAGAGCAAGGCACCTCAAGCAGCTCGAGGCTGATGGGCAGAGCTCTCAAGCACATCCCCACGAGCACATCTGTGACTCACCGAGCTCCACAGGCACCACAGCGAGGACGGGGAGACTTCCCACCCCCAGCACCACCATGGGGCTCGCAGAAGCGAGGACGACCACATTTCAACGTGGTTGAGATGCTCTTGCCTTACCTCACCACAGGCAGATGGACAGGGGAGCAAA
>NW_020454205.1:8614962-8661127 GCF_003342845.1 Nothoprocta perdicaria
AAAAAAAAAAAAAAAAAAAAAAAAAAAAGAGCAATTTGGCAGCATTTCTGCCCTGGCCAAGTGCAGGGGCAGTTGACTGGGATGTGTGGGGAACACGAAGGAAAAGCCCCAGCGTCAAGCGAGTCAAAGAAGCAGCTCTTCAAACTGTCCCGACAATGGATGGATTCATTTTGGGCCACAAAGCGGCCCTTGAAGGGCCGAGGAATGTCGCCTGGGGAATGCCGCCCCCCTCCGTGCCCGGAATGCCRTCCAGGGTCTGGGGGGGATCCCAGAGAGGCGATTCCCACGAGTGGCACCAGTGGCACCCTAATGCTGGCGGAGCGAGGAGATAGCAACAGAGCCCGGATACCAGCAGCAGGCAGTGTCATCCCGACCCCCCAAGGGACACGGGGCATTGWGAGCCAGCTCCTCCTGCTGCCCCAGGCGGAGTGACGCACGGGAGGGAGCACGCGAGCCCCACCAGCCTCCTGACCTCCCCCAGGAGGATTTGGGTGCAGGGGGGTGGGCACCGCGCTGGGGCACGACGAGTGCACCAAGCGCAACACTGAGGCAATAGAAGGGTACATATATGTAAAAAATATATAAAATTGACAAAATGAAAGGAAGAGTTACAATTTAAAAAAAATAAAAAATGGAAAAAGAAAAGAAAAAATAAAAAATGGAGAATTGAAAAAGATGTGAAAAATCAAAAAAAGATTAAAAATCAAAAAAAAAATAGAGAAAAGCAAGGAGAAAAAGCCTCCCTCGCACTGCGATGAGGCAGCATCACGCGCGGGGCCGGGAGCTGGTGCGGAAGGGAGCGGACGGCGCGGGAGGGGGCTGCCAGCGCAGGCCCATCACCGCTGGCCCTCATTAAGTCAATGAGCTTCCTCTCACTGCACACCTCCACGCGGCCGCAGCTCCCAGGGTCGGGAAGCCGCCGCTCAGGCGCCCCCGGGATCCGCCACCAACGGCCGTCTCGGAAGAAGGTCCGAAACGGCGAGTGGCAAAACAGGCGGAGATGTCCCGGCCGCTGCTCCCGGGGCTCGCGGCCCGACGCCCGCCCTCGCCCACTCCGCTCCAAAGGAAAGCGCTTCCCTGCGGGCTGCATTCCTTGCACAGCGGGATAACCTGCTCCAAGAGAGCGCGCGCCAGCAGCACGCACCAGCCTTGAACCCTCCTAGGACACGCGCCGCTAGCGCCTTTCTTTCTCCCTTTTATTTCTCTCTAAAGCAACCCAGGAGCAACTGGGTTCAAAGCCTCTCAGGAGGAGGACCCTGGAGGTGCCAAGCAAACCCCAGGAGCCAAGAGGCTCAGAGGACGCCCCAGCGCCCCGTCCTGGCTTGGTGCCACCCTGATACTAACCAAGTGTCCCGTCAGGAGCAGGGAAAGACCAGCAGAAGCAGCATTTCTGGAGGACCTCATACTGCCAAATGTACTCAAGCCACAGCTGCTGGAGCAAGGGAAATGATRTGTCCAATGCTCTAAAAAGGTACCCTGCATGCTTAAGAGGATGCTCCATAAAATTTTGCAAACCCTCATGTTTTCACAAGTCAAACCAGACCCTCAGTCTGTCCCCAGTCCCTCCTGAACTGTCACTCTCCATCTTCCTACTACTTCCCAGCACTGACTGTGGCAGCTGGTTTAACCCAGGGAGCAGGTCCGCCTTCCTCCTGCACTTCCCTGGAAAAAGGGGTTAACCAGATCCGCTCTCCCTGGTTTTAGTCTTTTCTCAGACACCATGGACTGCAAAAGACCTCCATACTCTGCAAGAACAGCATTCACAAGCACCAAGTGGTGCCCATCTCCCTCACCTGGTGCCGGCTGGGCCACTTCCAGACATGGAACTAAAGTCCCCGTGAGCTCACCAAGAAGGATGGACAAAGTTGGGCTGTGGCTCAGATGGAGAAGAGGCCAAGATAAACCCCGATGGCTTCTCCCTGCAGCCTATTCAAGGGATGTGTCCTGTGACTTTGGCATCAGGAGCTGGTGTGAAGGACAAAGATCCTTCTTCAGCGCAGCAAGTGGAGCACAAACTGCTGCCCCTCCACAAGTCTTCTCAGGGAAATGGGACCATTCACGGTTAAAGTCAGTTGTCAGCCTTGAACACCAAGGTAGGTGAGGAATGAGGAAACCTTGGGATTCAGCTTAGGGCAGTCTAGTAATACAGCCAATGCTACCAGCACCCAGGCCCCTATTTGGAGACAGATGGGGAAAAAATAAAACCCCATCCTTCAAAARGAGGAAAAGATAAAAGGCAAAGAGAAAAGCTCATGCCACTGGTTTCCAAACTGCAGCTTCCTATCAGTAGTTAAACAATAACTGCCCCGGGAATGCCCGGACACAGAGTCAAGCAATTGGGTTTCAAATGACCCAGTTGCATGTGCCCCAGTGCACCAAGAGCTAGTGTTTGTGGTGGACCAGGAACAAACCTGGTCAAGAAAATATTTGGTTTTGAGCATGCAGTGTCCTGTGGGACACTGGGTTTATTCAAACTCACACCACAGAGAGCTCCGGGCACTGTGGGGACGGCACGGGAAAGCAGGGCATCCCAGGTGCCCCGCAGAGATGTGGCTCTGCACAGTGCTCCAGTCCAGCCTGGGATGGAGAGGATGAGCTCAGGAAATCCTCTGGCAGGACAAGGCTCCTGTCCTCTCTGGGGATGTGGGGAAGGTGGCTGGTGCCATCCCAGTTGGCCAGCTATGGAGGTGCCACTTGCATCCTGGATGGCACCTAAGTCCTGGGTGCTCAAGAGGCCTGTTAAGCACAACTCCAGCCTCGCAAGCGCTGGCTAGGAGCACCAGGCAGCAGACAGTGCCACCGACAACCAGCCGGGGACAGGGAGGGCTCTGCCAGGCCTGCGGGTGCCCTCTCGTGGCTGAAGCCACCCGGGAAGGAGAGTGTCCAGGGAGAGCCCAGCGCACGGTGCCCAGGCCGGGTCCCACGCAGGGACAACGACGATGGCTAYGGGGCCAACATCACCTGCACAACCCCTTGGCGCATGAGCACCCAGCACGGCTGCACACCAGGCAAGGGGAAGGAGGAGAGGAATTTGGGAAAGGGCACCGCAAGCGGGAGCGCAAAGGCCGAGAGGAGGCAGGGACAGCAGAGGGAGCTGCAGACTCGAGCAGAGCGCGGCCGGGAGGCGGATGGAAACGCGCAGAGCTGAGCCCAAGGGCTCCGCATCTCCTGCACGGCGCTCTTTGCAATTCCAGCACCGTTAGCGACAGGATTTGCAAGGCCAGGCTCATTTAAGCTCTGCCTCCGTAACACACTGTTGCAGAGATTAGGCCCCAGGCACGTCCAGTCCTTGCACACTGCCACCTAATAAGACCAAATTCCAAAGCCCTTTGGCTTTGCAAGATGTTAAGTCTTTTTTTTTTTTTTTTTTCAAATATTCCCTTAGATATATATATATAAATGCATATATTTTAAACATGTTTCTAGTTTTCCCTGCTCCCAAACCCGAACTTGGCACTGTACAGTAACTTGGCACATGAACATCCTTCACACCAGGCAACTAGGGAGGAGGATGTGAATCCCAAGAGCTCTTGGAGACCCACGGCATGATCTAACCTCTGTGTGTGAGCATGAGGGAGGAAACAAGACCACTGCAGCACCTTGACCCATGTCAACTTACACCAGAGACCTCTCCTAGTTAGACCAGCTCCACATGGACATCGGCTCATAATGAGCCCAAGCAGGGAAGAGGGTGCCCAGGGAAGCAAGAGGCCACTTTCAGAGAAGGGAGTGAGTTAAGGCTCCTCTAAAAGTAGGGAACTTCCCAATAAAGCTGCTAATAGGAATGTGACCAAGGGATGAAGTGACGGTTTGAGGAGGTTTTTGCTAAAGTGCTTCTGTTTGCTTCAAGGAAACAAATAGGAAAATAGGCAGAGAGAGAGATTTCTATCTTTCTGCCCAGAGGCTACAGACAAAGTGACTGTGTCCATGTGGACAGGTCTGAATCCCACCAGCAGGGCAGAGCTCTTTCCTAGRAGACCCTTGGAGGAGGATGGAGGCCACCTCTCCTCCCAGAGGCACCTGTCCCACAGCGCCCCATTCATGTGCTCCMACGGACACCTCAGCAAGCAACGGACAAAGCAGCACAAGGAAAAACCCCTGCCAAAGGAGAGGGAGACTCCCCTCAGCCTGGTAGACCACAGGCACAGCTGTCATTGAGGGGCCTCACTGCAAACACGGATCTTTAATGGTTTTCAGTCGGACAAGCCCAGACTGGCCRGGCAATCTGATCACCTTATCACCTGCAGCTTCCTTCCCTCCCCTCTCTGGATTTCAAAGGAAAACTCGGGTTTCACTGGTCCTTGCAGTSCAGCGAGACAGGCATCACTGCACGGACCACAGATACCCTGGGGAAGAAGAGCATTAAATACATAACATGCAGCTGTGGAAAGGGCTTTAAGTACCAGCAGTCGAGCCTACTGCTGAAAGATCAAAAGAGAGGGAGCAGAGRAAAAAAAGCATGGCTTTGCTGAGCAAGGGGCATCTCCTCCAACCCCCGCAGAGCTGGGACTGGGAAGARAGATATCTCGGAGGTTTGGCAGGGGGTGCACGTGAGAATTGAACACCCAGGGCCAGCAACTGGCTTCAAAATCAAGGGTTTCTACTAACACGCACCATCGCAGGCTATTTTTACCAACTCTTTTGTTTTCTAGTCTGGCACGGACTTCCCCTGGCCCAGATTAGCTCCACGGCCAGGAAGGCTGGAAGTTTCCTCTGGCTTTTGGCTGATGCTACAAACGTCCCTGGCCCCTTCCGAATGGCCAAGGCAGCCACCGCGTGCACGCGCCGTGCTGCAAGACACTGCCCCAAGCGTCCTTGCAGCTGCCGGGCTGCACGGGACGGGCAAGGAGGACATCTGAGCTTGCTGCTGGTGAGGAAAAGTTACCCCTGTCATAGACTCCTGTGTCCCTGCTGTGCTTGCRCAAAGCTCATCCCAGTTCAGCTCCCTCCACCACTGCACCCCTAAAAGTTCCTTTTCTGTAGCGGCAAAAGGGTTGGCTAGCAAGGGCTCACAAGCTGCTTTAGCTTGTGGAAGATTGGTGCAGTTGATATCAGGAGGCAGCGATAGCACCACTGCAACCAGAAAGTACGGAGGGACCAGGATCTGGCTAGTATCACTGGGAGCAAGAAGGAGCCTGGAGTCCAACATGGTTCAGCCCGGGAGAGGCTGATGTGCACGAGAAATGCCAAAATACAGAGGAATTTGGGATCTGCAAAGTGCTGCTTAGAAATAAAGGCGCACAGCAATGCCCTGTCTGAACACCTCCCCTTCCATAAACTGCCGGGAATGGAAAAAAGCAGCCTCGACACTGGCACTGCAAGGAAAAGCGGAGACGCCGGAGACAGGGAGCGCTCATTTTCCCCAGCAGAAACACTCGGCAACTGTCAGAAGCAGATGGTATCCTTAAAACCTACCAGTGTTTGGGATTTTAATCTGTTCCTCATCTACAAGTACAAACAGCGATTAAAAGGCACTCGCGGCGACGTAAGTAGAGGAGGCCCCGAGGATATTGCCACATCCCGGGGCAGCGACCTCGCACGCGGAGGCGGCCCCGGGCCAGCCCCAGGAACCCGCAGCCATCCGGATGGCCCGGCCAGCCCGGCTGAGATCCGCAGCCAGAGCCGGATGGCAAAAAGTTTGGGACGAGCAGCTGGAAACGCTTCATTGGGAGGAAGGGGACATTGAGCTCCTACATGAGGGAGGAATAGAGGACGCCCCTCCAGCACCCTGCTACTCCCTTGGARCATGAAACGCTGCACAAGAGGCAGGTTTTTCCTAACGGAGCGGGACAAAGAGCTGGTCCTTGCACTACTGCYTGGGCCATGCTGGTTCGGAGAAGCATTCACCAGCCACGGGGTCCGGAGAGCCAACCGTAACCTCACACAGGGGACAAACGCAGAGCAAGCGACAAACCRTCTTTTAATGTTCCCTTAAATAAGCACAGGCCACTGCATGCTTTGACACTCAATTCGATGCAAGACTGTATGCAGATGCTCACCATGTACTGAGAAACTTGGCATGTGGGCGATTCCTCTGGGTTTGAGGAAGAAGAGGACATTGTGTTGCAGCACCTGGAGTCCCCCGGCCAGTGCAAGCACCTGCCCAACTGTGCCAGGACCACAGCCAGCCACCCACACCCTCCTCACGCTCCCAAATACCCCGGGAATTCAGGTATCTTTTGCTGCAGGGGTGCAGCATCATCCAGCCCAGGATGGACACAGGCTGCACGAAGGCTCCTGCAGCCTTTTGAYGGGCACCGGACCCAGTGCGCCCCGGTGCCAGCCGCTGCCCTTGCCGAAGCCAAGAGGGCACTGGGAGAATTTGCCCGTGGGAACAGGCAGCGAGCACAYACAGCTTGAAGGCACCGCAAAGCTGAAACCATGGCAGGGAGGCGAGCTGCCCAAGGGAACATCAGGCAGTGCCGAAACCTTCTCCGGGATAAACCTGCCTGCTCCGGCTCTGCTTTCCTCCAACCCCCGTCGCGGGGCCGAGCACCAGCGTGGAGATAAGGCAGCGGGAGGCAGAGGAAGGAATGCGACCCCCTCGCGGGCAGCCCGGCACAGCCGTAAATCACCGCGTGGCCACTCGCCCCCGGCTCGGCCGGGGAGGGAGCCGCGTTCCCACGTGCCACCCCGAGCCCGCTCCCGGTGCCTCCCGGCTTCGCCGCCCCTAACCGCTGCCTTTCCACCCACTGCTGCTCCGGGCGGGCGGCCATGCCCAGCACCGCCCTGGTTCCSGATGGAGCGGGAAGCATCCCACCTCCGCCCCTCTCCTGGAGCCCGCTCCTGCCACCGGCCCGGGGGACGTGGGGGCCGCTCCGCTGCCTCCGCGGCGGCGCTGACCTCCTGGGAAGCCCCCGAATTTTAATCGCGTTCCAGGCATTCCTTCCCTGCCGTGGCCCCCGGCTCCGGCATTCAGCACCGAGGGGCTCCGGCAGCCAGGAATGCTGGCGGCTGTCCTCCGCGTAGAGCTTGGGGGGCACAGCCGGGTCGGGATCGCTTCCCAGCACCGGCCACAATGGATTTAACAGCTGGGAGAGAGATGTGGGGGCCAGGGGAGCAGGCGGCCGGGCCGCTGCTGGTCCCCCACACCTATACATGGTCCCACAGGACCTAGCTCTCCCGACACCTTGCAACCCGCCAAATCTCACACCCTGCTCTTAAACCCAGCCAAAAACCTTTAAAAATTTRTTTTTCCCCCTCAAAATTTTTTGCTGAACCCTCCACACACTGGCCATCTTATCCATTGTCAAAACAAGTGCAATGGTTCTCGGCAATTGGTGTTCACTGGCCACTGGCCACCAGCCTCCTGAATGCAGCGGACAGACAAGGTGGTGAGAAACACTGTTCCACCAGGCAACGGAAAGAAAAAAGAGCATATTTCTGCCTTTTTATTTTTTTGAGCCTGCAGATCTAATCTGTCCATGATTCAGCTGTGCTCTGTTTTATCACCGCTGACCTCTGGCAAGCGCTGGGGACTTTGTTTATCTTGGAGCCTCATAAAACTCACGACCACACTGCCCGTAAGGAGATCCCTCGTCCAACCTGTTGTCCCTCCACCTCTCCGTGCCCCGCAGATAATACCTGGTCTGTGGCACCGACCTTGGCATCCCTCGGCTGCTCTTTCACAAGCTTCCCTTYGCACGGAACAGCGAGGCTCTGGCATCCCCGTCCCGGCAGCACGKCCCGTGCCAGGGCTGCCCGTCAGCACAAGGACACGCTGCTTCTCACCAGACCTTGGCCAGGCTTTCGACACCTCCAGCTGAACTGAGGAGCTCTGTTTGGGGCATGAAAACCTGGCTGCCTGACCAGGCTCAAAGCCACCAGGCTGAGCAGATGGTGGTGGTTCCTGATGGTGCCCTTTGGAGGCTGCTGCTGGGTCAAAGCTATTTAAAATCCCCAACACCAACCCAGATCATGGGCCACTTGACTGTGAAAAGCATCATCTGGCCCTTAAACCTACCCTGCTGCACTTCTACCCCTTAAAGTAAAAAAAAAAAAAAATATATTAAAAAAAAAAGGGCAAATGCACTGAAATTAATTAGAGCGATCGCAATTGTGGCCTTGGGCAAAGCCTGATTTCCTGGTGCCCTGCTAGGACTAGGGCCCATGTCTGCTGCCACACAAAGAGCATTTCTGCAGGAGAAAAACATCAGCTCAGGTCCTTAAGGAAGCACGACCACTATCTAACCCTTCTGGAAACGAGTCTTAAGGGTGTCAAAAGAGGCAACTTTGGTGGTGTCTGTATTAAATGCAAGGTTAGCTACAACATCCTCGTTTCCTCCTGTTTGCTAGCACAGCTCCTTCAGACATGGAAGAGCCTCCAGGTCTGACGTTCCAAGCCTACCTGAAAAAAGCCCCCCAAAATAYATCTTCCTTTTTTCCAGTGACTAAGTAATACAAGAGATGAGAGATCCATTGGTTCGCAGTATCCATAGCAGACAAGCAAGAGCAATCAGTTTGCCCAATATTTCCTCCTTCCATCAATCACTTGGTTCCAAAGACAAACCCTGAAGTTGCTGCTCTGCTTTAATCAGCTGCATCYGCCTAGTCACTTCTAAAAGGCTGGTTGCATGTGGGGCAAATTCTCATTTCCAGCAAGAAATAGTTTTCTTGAAATAGGGTAAGMAGCAGCTAAGAAGTCATCATCATCTTGTGCAGCAAAAAAGGAAACCGGAATGGGCACAATAACTCACATAACTGTATAGGGGGAAAAAAATCAGCATATTTGGATAGTCACCAAGTAAGGAGAAAGTTTCCCATTGGCAGAGCAGAGTGACATGCCAAAAATCACTGGGAGCAGCAAGCACCATTCCAAGTCCCGCTCCACCAGTCTCCCAGTCTGCCCAGGGACAAGCGATCCAGCAAGGCAACAAGATGGAAAAAAAAAAAAAGAAAAAAAAAAAGCAGGCATGTCTGAAGCAACGGATTAGGAAGAATAAGGCCATTTCTCAGCAAAGAATGGCAACATAAATAGAAAAAAAAGTAACATTACGCCCCAAGACGGAGCCCTTGCGCTTCAGGCCTGCCCCACAATGTGGCTATTGTCTTGCTGACAACTGGTAATTATCCTTCGGCTGRAATACACTGCTATTCCCACCCTTGAACCAAGGGGATTTTGCCAGGCCAGCCCTCCGACATCAGCACAATTGGCATACCAGGAGGTTCAAAGGAGATGAGGGAGCTGGGACCGAAAAGGGCAGGGGTCTCTGCTTGGGAAACACCCTTCCCCTACCCCCTAAAGGGCTCCTGGTGGCCCAGATCTCACAGATTTCCTTTCCTCCAAGTGACAGGTACCTTGCAGCATCCATCAAACCTCCTTAGATCCTCCAGCCCTGCTTTCCAAGCCTGCTGCAAGAAGCTGGGTCACACATGGTTCATTGCAGCCGCCTCTTCCACCCTGGCCATCCCATGATGTCCTTGTCCCATCAGGGTGGCCCACCTATATCCTCAGGTGGGCATGGATGGGCCATGGCAAACACTGGGCCTCTCTCCCTCAGGCAGCAGAATTTGCCTCTGGAGAGGGCCCTTCTGCACTTTGCTCCTGGTTTGCACTGGCCACTGTCTATCCCAAAAACACCTTTCCAAACCCAGCACACACGTGTCTCACCTCCAGCGCATCAGAAGGCAGCTCCAGGACAGCTTCCCCACTCTGCCCTCAGTGCACAGGACTGATGCTCGCTGGAGCAGCAGGGATGGAAAACACAGCTGGCAAAGGCTGAGGCTGGCACCCACACGAGCGCCATGGGCATCCGGGCCAAGCAAATTCCCACTGCAGTGACCTGGGAGGAGGCATCAGCGACAGAGGCTGTAAAACCAGCCTCATTCTTTGACTCCCAGTGGCTCAGAGCAGGAGGGCAGGAAAGCTCAAGATGCCCAAAGGAGGAGGAGGAAGGAGGTAAGCTCGCAGCCCAGSTGAAAAATGGGCAGGATGCATTTGCAGCCCTGATATCCAAAGGCTCCAGCTCTCCTCCACTCCCAAAGAAATAATAATAAAAAAAAATCTGCCAGGCAATAATAATAATAAATATATATATATTCAACTGCTGTCTCCCAGCTTGTCCAAGTTGGCATGACACATTCCTGCTCAGCCTGCCAGGGAAGGGAACGGACACGTCAGGTTGCATATTGGAACTCAAAGAGCAGATGGGACAAATCTTTCTTAGCAGATCTGCAAATCTGGGGCAGATAGAAAGATACCCCCTGATATCAAAACAGGGAATATTTTGRTTGTTTGTTTTTCCAAAGCCACCCGGGTGATGCAGCGAGGAGGCCGAGCCAGGCATGGACAGAAAAGGGCAAAGCTGAGACGGCGTCGGGGAATGCAACATTTTATTATGTCGGTCTCTGCACGGCCACCCTGTGCTTGCCAGGCCATCTCACCCCGGCACTGGATTTTATGCGTGTGAATTCACACACGTTCCCTCCAAAAGGGAGCCTTGGGGACCACCTCCTCCCGCAGCGACACCAATTGAGCAAAACCCACCGAAGTCTAAAAGCCCCGCCGGCCCGAGGCTGCTTTCGTGACAGAGGCAATAAAACACCAGAGGTTTTGCAAAGCCTCCCGTCCCCGCCGCCAGCGCTTCCCGACTCCAAAGCATGTTGCAATTGGGAGCGTGGCTAATCCAGGCCGCCGGGAGCGGGCAAAGCAAGTGCCCCTCGGCTGCCAAAGCGGCATTCCCCGGCGAGACGGGGAAGCTGCCGAGTCAAACGAATCCATAAATAAAACACAAAAAAAAAAGAAGAAGAAAGAAGCAAGCGAGCGGGAGGACTTTGCTACGGGACCCCGTGCAAGTCGGAGCCYGTCGAGACTTTGCGGGGAACAATATCCCTTCTCCCGGCCCTGGAGCCCTGCCAGCAGTTCCTGCAGCCGGGCTTTAATTAAAGCATGTGGCCGCTTGCAGCGCAGCGCCCCGGCAGCCCGGGAAAGCGCCGACCTCAGCGCTTCCAACGCCCGCACGGGTCTCCCGTTGGACTCGACCACCAGCGACCAGAAAAAAATTAAAARTTATTAAACCCCAAAGCTGGGATTTAATTCGACACCAGTCCCTTCTCTGAGGGCTGGTAAGGAAGCATGGCTCTATGTTGCTAATTTTGGGTTCGCCTGAGCGTGACAGCAGCGTGGGAGATGAGTGGGGAGCATCGGATGCAGCAAAACACAGATTTGGCTCTTTTTGGCTGGAGCTCTGGCAGGTCCGGCTCACTTTGTCTCCAGTGACCAAACTAACACACTTTGGGCAGCATTATGCTAAAGTGCCCGCTCTCCCGAGGGGCTCATGGAGCCTTCAGCATCCAGTTGAGAAGGAAGAGAACAAGAAGGAAAGGAAGGGGAGTGGGGGGGGAGAAGAAAGAAGAAAAAAAATCCCGCTGGGGTTGGTGTGCATTTATGCATTCTTAACTTTTTCCGGGACGGCAGAGCCCAAACAGCAAAAGGAAAAAGCCAAGAAKGGACCAAAAGGATCAGCTTGCGCACACCGGCACCTCCGAAAAGGAGGTGCGAGAAGGAAAGCAGGATAAAGTCCGGAAGGGACTGCAGGGAAAGCAAAGGAAGTACTTAAAAGATTAACATGGGACAATGTTATCAGCCTGCAGCTGGGACTAGAGGCTGAGCCAGCCTGCACGCAACATTTCTGCTCGCCTGGCCTGATCCAGGCAGTATTTTGGAGAAAAGAAGGTCAAGGGAAGATTCGTGGGTTTGGAAAGGACTCGGCACCAAAGCAGCCCAGAGGCTGAGAAGGATGTAGATGGAAACACTCCAGGCATGAGGAGTCCTGAGTGAGGCCACTGTGCTCCAGACCTATCCGTCCAGCGCGGGCTGCAGGATCAGGTTTTCCCGATGCCAGCCCGATATCTCATACAGAAAACCACCACAGAAACAGCCTAAGGTCCGCTGGGAAGTCCCAGGCCCCCAAATCAACATGAGCAAAACTCAGCCTTACGCCCAAAGCTGCCCTCAGACACATATCACTGCTGTGAAGGAGCCTGTCCATCAGCCCCACAGATGTCCCATGCGGACACTTTTGCATAGCATCCTGGCTGAGAGCTGGGCTTCCAGGGAGCTGCAAATTGCTGAGAGAGACCAACAGGACCAGCACAAGAGCTGACACGCTTCCCCACTAGCAACTCCCAAGGAAAGGTGGMATTCAGCTACAGGTGGTGAGCACACAAACATGGATGTTTCCATATGCTCCAGGTGGCTTCACCCACTCCTACCCTCAGCAGAGACATGACCACAGTTATCAGAACCTGGAGAGCCCCGYGCACCCTAAAGGAGATGCCTATGTTTGGATAGTCAGCTGGATCTCCAAGCTTTGCTGATTATCTGAGTCCACCTACACCATGTGTATAGGTTGCTCAGACTCCAGTATCTGCACACAGAGGTTCCTGTGTGATCAGGCATACCCTGTAGTCCGCAACTGATTTCCAGCTGTCATTCCACAAAGCCGTAGATCTACTGCTCAGGTAAAATGCAGGACCTCCTTCTCATTGCTGCTATTTTACTACCTATGGCCAGTCCTGAGTGCACGTCCAACCACGTGCCCATGGAAAAGCCTCCATGATGCTAGATCTCCTTGCATCTGCAAAACAACATCGGAAAAACTCATAAGCATAACAGAGTCACTGAGCGACTAACTAGAAAAATAGATTCATTTTTCCTGATTGCCCACAAACTAGGAAACRTAGAGCTGTTACCTTGAAACACTACAAGCTGCTAGCAGTCACCGACACAAGTTTTACCGGTATAAGCAAAACCATGTTTCATCAAGACATGCTACATTAGCAACACCCCGAGGCAGGAGGGATACAGGGTAAGAGCCCTCAAAGCAGCCATGCAACCGTGTCGAACTGCCAGAGCASGCAGGACACCAGGCTGCAGGGAAGGCATCAAGAGATTTGTTTCTACTGCATGGCTGTATTTGTCTTGGCACAGGGACAGTCAGATCCAGGCGACATCAACTCCCTGCAAAGTCCCAGCAGGGTCTCGTCTGCGCTGGCATGACTTAGTGGAGCGAGCGGACTTTGCTCCACTGCCTTCACTGGTGCAGAGCATCAGCCCCCATGTGCTGGAGCGCGTTCCGGGCTGCRGGAGCCGGGCGCTATCGGACCTGGGCTCGTGTCTGGTGGGGCAGGCACGCCTGGCGAGGAACCCCCGCCACGTGCGGGTGGGTCAGGCTGCTGAAACGTTTGGGAGCCCCTTTTATCACCGGCAACGCCGCGAGAGTCTCCCACGCTTCCCTGCCGCCTGGAGCGGYGCTAACTCCCAACGCAGCAGATACCTGCGGAGCTCCAGGGCATCCGAGCAGGGGCAGGCAGCACAGCTGCGCAGGCGCCCGGAGACACCTGCTCGAGGTGGCCTCTGCACAACCTTGTCTTGACCCTGCCCAGGCTTCCCGCGACAAGCACCGAGCCTGCCCGTGCAACACGGCACGCACTGGGTCAATGAACGTGTGAACGTGTGACGGAGCAAGACCCAGCAAACACCCTTCCCGCACCGTGGCATTAATCCCTGTTGCCAGGACACCCGCTGGGGAAGAAATACAATACTTATGGATTAGTGTCTAGACTGCCCGACCTTTCTCTTGGTTTTCTAGGTAGGTAGGAGTGGGACAAAAATTGGGCCTCGGGCATTGATAGGGATGTTCAGTGAAAGAAAGTTGTCTGTAGTCCCTGAAAGAGTCAAGGCTRGGGGCTGGGAGGAGAAGGGACATTCTTGCTGCTGAAAAAGCTATTTAAAGTACCTGATCCAAGGGAGGGGGGAGAAAGGATGTGCAAAAGAGAAATTCAGGCCTTGCAACCTGCTGCCAAGCCCAGGGTTTGCCCAGCAACCCAGCCTGACAAAAGACTCTTTCATGAAAGGGGACAATGTCAACTCTACAATTAGCAGTGGAAAAGAAAAAGAGCTGAAAGAAGATTATTACCTCCAGTGTTGCCTTTGAGGACTAAAGGCCGATGGGCCCCTCTTGAACATTTTCATTAACTCTTTAGGCTGAGGCCAAGGAGGGAACGTGGGAAGCAACCATGGCATATTAAGGCTGGCTGCAAACAGCTGCCCCAGCTCAGCTCCCGAAGCCCTAGGGAGATGTTCAGCAGAGGAGGCTCCTTCCTCAGCTCTGTGGGGCAGCAGCTTCCCAGAGCCGCAGGCTGATTCTCCAGAGAGGGCACGGGGGCCAGCACTGAGGCCACCAGGGAAAAGCTCCCAACCCATGACCTCGGGAAGCGCAGCAGGAGCCATGAAGGTCTCACAAGGCTTCATGCTGGCAGAAGAGGCATCTTGGAGGTGGAGAGGGGCTTTAATCCTAGCTGGACAGACAAGTCAGAAAAATCCCCGGAGACAGATGGTCACTGCATTCAGGGCATCTCAGCAGGTCTCCGCTCTGGAACATCCCACTTAAATCCTTCCCATACATCAGGGGAAACCTTTCCTGCCCTCAACAGATTACTCTTCTTCTTTGTCATCTTCCTCTACACAGCCCCTCAAAAAAGAAAAAAATTTAGGAGAGGCTCAGGACAGGCATTTCTACTTTGACCCAACTCTTCACCAAAGCCTGACCAGCCAACACTGCATATAATGTTGTGTTTGCAGCACCCATTCCTTCGGGTACTTTTGGGTTACTTTGGCAGCAGCTGGTGTCTTTGCGTGCAAGATCCAATGTTGAAGAATCAAACCCAGCAAGCAACAGTGAACCAGACGGGACCAGAAGCATCCTGGCTGGCCCTCCCATGCCCTGAGTGGCCTGGGGAAGGCCTGCGGAGCACTGCCATGCCCTCCTCTGTATGAGGGCATACTTTGTGCTGCAATGCCACCTTCTCATGCCTTTCCCTAGTAAACCCGCTGGTGACCCTACCCTGGCTAACGTGGCCCTCTGCTGCGTTGCCCTCCACCAGCAGACCTGCCCTGCCCTCCCCAAAGGCCATCTCCTCCGCTCAAGACAAGGCCTCACTCTGCAGCATCCAGGCCCCTCCCAGCCCTCAGGCTGCTGTTGCCAGTACCTCGTTTTTGACWATCTCCAAGCAGGATACAGAAATACTCTTGATAAATTGCCAACAAGGGATAAGCAAGAGTTTGTCTGACACAAAGCCCTTGTTCTTGCTGCTATAATCTCTAGAAAAACCYTGGGGACTCCCTGCAAAATCAAGTGTTAACTGGGCATCAAAGAGAGGCACAAGCAGCGGAGTCTTTGGCTTGCTGACCAGGAGGCACAAGCCTGCCCCAAGGCAGTAACGGGGCTCTTGGTGCCAAGTACATGGCAGCAAAACAAAAATACACAGAGCTCTCTTCAAAAAGGGGAAGAGTATTTCAGCTTGCAACTCCATCTCGCGGGCTCCTGCCTTTGGCACTAGCACAAAGCGATCTACAGAGCCACCAATTCCACTGGAAAGCTTTGGGAGGCAGCTTGCACTGCTGGAGACTTTCTCCTGGCTACACGAGGGAAAGGGGACCGTTTGGTGAGCACAACTGTAGGATGAGCATCTCATCCTTTGGCAGAGACATTGAGTGGCTGCACGGGGTGTCACAAGTCTTGCTGCTGACTTCTCCTGCCTTGCTTTGCCAAGCGAGGGGCCCTCCTGCATGCACAGGGCTGCAGAGAGCTTGCCCCACACCATCAGGCACCGCGTGCAGGGGGGACACTGGAAGCATCACCAGATTCCCGCTCCATGAGCCTTCATAGCCTGCTGCAACCTAACATGCCCATGTCCCCACCAGAAAGACGCAGGACATGGTTACCAAATAACGTTTTATCTGACAGCATCCCAACTAACCACTGGGAAAAGGTTGGGAACTCCCCCCTAAATGGTTCTGTCGATGCTCACACTATCCTCTGGTTACAGCTGCTCCGTGGGGGCCGACAATAGCACCTTTGAGCTTATCTCCCAGCAGGGACTACAAACTGATAAGCTGGTAACCAAAGCAGGGCTGCCCACAACCGATACCCCAGAGGTGCAGGTGGCTGCCGAGTCCAACAGCCATCCGGGCATGAGATACTTCACCAGGAAAACAGCAGGGCTTTTCTCTTCCAAATACCTGGGGCGAAACCTAAAACCTCAGCGCTTCCCGCAGAGCTTTCCCTTTCAGCGCCTGCCTCGAGGAAAGCTGGATGGCACCCGGGCCCAACGGATCACCCCTTGGTGCCTGTTGTTCCCCGAGCYGCGGGGCGCAGCCGAAGGGTAAAGCGCGGCTCAGGGGATTACTTGAAGTCAATCACCCAAGTGAAAATCTGGCCAGACAGCAAAGCCTGGGCCAGGCTGCTTCCATTGAGGAGCTTTAGCAGGAAAAGAGGCCAGCCTGAACAGTGTCACAGGACAGGCATGCCTAGGAGCTGGGGACAGCTCATGCCTATGCCAGGACAGGCCCCATGACCGCTGCTTTTCAGACACGCCGTGGGGCTGGAGGCACCCACTGGCTTAGGAGTCAGCCAAGGGGTCCCTGTGTCCAAAAGCTGCGTTCACTGGGACTGGCTGTAGTATTGGGCTTGTCCTAGCACGGACATAAGAGATTCAGCAGCAAGCCCACTACGTGGCACTGCCCTGAAAAGCAGCAGAAAGAACAACCACACACAGAAATGCAAGTTTTCCCCTCCATTTCCCCTGAAAAAGGCTGCAGCAAGCTCTAGCTAATAGATCTGCAGCCATGCCTGATGCGGATCCTGCTAGGAGAAGACAGCATGCGATGTACCCAAGTGATGCAAGTGCCACCTCATCACAGCCTGGCTCTTTGGCATTTCAGCTCCGAGATGAACAGTGGTTTTACATTTGCTGCCACACAACCTCTGTGCCTTCGGGGTCCCTAACGGAGGGAAACAGGGACACCAGCCAYCAACATCACCTCTCTGGGGACAAGTAAGAGGGGGTTGTTGGAAGGAGAAGGGGGCTCCTGCCTTCAAACAAGAGGGGAGATGATGCCCTCRAGCTGTCAAGGACCTCAAGACGGAGATGCATGACAGCAGTTCCCTCTTGGACACCAGGTTTGCAATGTGAAGCAGTCCTACAATGCCCAAATAAAATACACTGTGGYCAGAGCAACCACTAGCATGTTTTTTTCTACTGTCAAAGCCCAAATTACACCCTGGGGGCACTGGCTCGTCCTGGGGAAGCGCAGCAGGAGGTGATGTCTGAACCCATTCTAAGAAATCCCACGAAGGCTGGGCTCTGGGGATGCAGCAAGGCCCTGCTGCCCAAGGAAGGGCTCCAAGGCACTCAAGGAAGCAGCTGAATAACCAAAAGCTCAACTCCTGCATGACAGCAAGGATCAGAGCTGTGCTGAAGAGGAGGGACAAAACCCTGCAGGCTATGTCTGTTCTTACAGCTTTCCTCTAGCTTCTGGAGCATCGATGCTTTATGCTGGAACAACAGACACAGAAAAGAGCCTTGGAGATGTCTCAAGATCAACAGGAGAGGACTGGAAAAGGGTTTGGAAAGTCCAGACAGACACTCCAGGGAGGGGTAAACTGCGTGGCTGTGCTGGTGGCTCTGATCTGACTGACTACACATACCCTGGGATGCCGGGTGCTCAGAACCACCCAGGAGGACTCCCCAGATGTGTTACAGAAGCAGTGAGCACCCACTGCCCCAGCACCCATGGTCTTAGTCAGTCAGCACTTCTCTGAGCATTCACGTCCCCAGCATGGGGACCCCGGCCTTTCTGCAGAGTCTTTCAGGTCCAGAGAGGAAAGAACATTCTGAAAAGGAGTCTCTCCCTCATGAATGGCCACGAGGACTTGGTTTAGAACAAGGCAAGCAGTTGTTTCACCTTGCCAAGATGCCTAACACACATGGGTAACCCCAGCGCGAGCTCTGCTCCGTGTTCCATCCCACCAGGAATGAGCAAACCACTGGGGCCTTAGAMCAGGACATCCAAGAGAAACAGAGCAAAGTTAAAGGACAGCAGAGGACCACAGGGCTGCATCCACTCCATGCCCTCCTCCCGGACCAAGCACATGCATAAGCGAGCACAGGTCAGCTCATTCCCCCTTCAACATCCTCCAGCTCTGGACTCCCATGCAGGCAGATGCTGCATAAAGCCCAAAACTTCCAGCAAGGCCCGTCTCAGCAAGAGCGAGGTTCCCACGTCAGCAGGGGGGAAGGAGGAGAGAAAAAAAAATAAAAAAAATCTTTTGGCACTCATTGCATTTCCTGATCTCGCATTGCTACCTGTTTAATAATTAAAGCCTATCGCCAGCCAGAACAAATAAAGCGTCTCCCTAATCCAACACCGTCAGCTGGAGCAGCTGTCTGGGTGCAGCCAGCAGCAACAGGCAGCAAACCTTGTGCATCAGACTGCGAATCAGGCACAACCTGCTTCCTTGGGAGAAACAGCTTCACACTCGGCCTCCCCRGCTGGGAATGTCCCAGGGCGGCGAGGACGCGGCCAGGGCTCCGGCGGACACATCCGTGGCGCTGCCGTGGCCTCCGAGCGCTGGGCGCTTATCGGGGGTTATCAAAAAGGTGACGTTTATCCTAGAGTCAATAGGCCCCARCTCAGTTAAGCTGCAGACTAGCTAGAAGGGGAAGCGGGGTGGGGAAAAAGAAACTCACTTAACAGCAGCTTTTACTGGAGGAGAGGCTGGCGGCTTAGCTGGCAAATTATGAAAAGCAGGTATAGCTTTAAGGGACGTTGGGTTGACACCGAAAACACTAGATCRAGATTTACATCAATGGCAGTGTTACTGGGACACTAATACAAGTGCAAGCTAAAGGGTGTATTTCCAGGTGCCCTCACTGCTGTTTGCACCCCGTGTTCCCATGGACAAGGAGATGCCTGTAACCCGCAGACCAGGGCAAGGCTTTTGCTCAAGCGGTCACTCACAAAGGCCGCTTTTTGAAGAAAAGTTCTTCAAAGCCCTCAGCCCTAGGGGAAGAAACAAGCAGATCAAGCTTGGGAATAAAATAAAAATACAATAAAGCTCAATAATGACTAATTTCCTTGAGAAAAGAGCCGAGACACAATGCCAAAAAAAGCAATTTCAGAATTCCACAAAAGCACCCTTTTTAACTTAAGACTACCAGACACAAGATGTTACAGGCCAGATGTTGCTTGCTGAGAAAGCCTTCAGCAGTGGAGACACTCTCACCAAACAGCATTTCTGATTGAAGCTGGGAGCACAGCTCATCTCAAGAGCTTTGCTTGTAAAGCAGCCCCATAACCTGCAGGACTTTGAGCCCTCGGCAGCCCCATTCCCACACTCAGTTCYGACCTGCCACTCACAAAATCAAAAATGGCCCTCGGCTCCCAACTCCGTCCTCAGTCCAGACTAACTGCTGGTGAGGTGAGCAAAAGCCTTCACAGCTCCAGCCCTCAGGAATGGTCCTCTAACACCCAACAGGTTTATTAGTTGCACCCATGCCTAAAATCCTTTGTTTGAGAGTTTTTATTGGCTTGCTATCTCATATGTGCCCAGGAGGGTTGGAAAYCAAACCAAGCAGCAGAGCACATGCCAACATCTAATTACACCTGAAGAGTAACCAGTGCAGACACAAACCCTGGTAAACACATGGGGCGCTGAGAAGGGAAAGGCACTGGTTGGGCCACTAACCTCCCTTCCCACTCCAAAGGTGACCACACTCTTAGCAGGAAAAGAAAGACAAAACAAACAAACACAAAACGCAATCTTGCATCCTGTGTCTATACACAACAAGCTTTCTATTAAAGGCTTTTTGCTCATTACTAGGATTTAATAGCAAAGCTGAGCTTTTGGAGAGGGGGACAGACTTCCCATTGTCCAAACAATTTAATGCTCAGCCCAAATCTTTCTAAGTATCATATCAAGTGTGTTGACCACAGGAATGTCATGAAAATCTTTGTTCAGTCATCCTGGCTGTGCACTCTTAAGGTTTCCCCACCGTGATATCCTTCCATCTGTGCTCTTTGGCTGTTCCACCTTTCCGCATGCTTCACGCACTTTGCTTTCACATTTCCCCTAAAGGCTTTGCATGTACATTATTGCAACCCTGGAAGTCCTCATTAACTTCATAAACGTCCCAAACAGTTTTTAAATCCTGTTTAGCTCTTTGTTTCAATTACATCTCTGGCAACACTCTCTACGTTAATCAAGTACGATGCTAAAAGCCAAAAAAATACACACGTGCTGCGCTACTACACACATTCCTTTACCCACAGAGTCGGGAGATGGGACTCTCCCCCACTCCTTGATATTTGAGGATTTGGATCCAGCCAACACCTTTGCGGAGGCTGATATTTTCCATGTCATCATCCAGCTCTCCATGACTCCACTGAGCTCCAGCTCTCAGCAAGACCTCACCCATTGTCCCAGACAACAGCTACATCTCTGCTGCTGCTGGCTGCCCAGGACTGAGGAATCCCAGGAAAAGCCAGGAGACAGACATATTTAGGAAGCCAAAGGAAGAGCAAGCCAGCTTGTTGGACCTGTGGGTGAGATGGTTTGGGTGATGAACACAAACCTGTGAAAGACTCYCACCCTCCCTCACTCCTAGGAGAGGAGATTAAGCTTCAGGGTGAAACAGAGGCCAGCAAGAGCTGCCCATTCATCACAGGAGATGCTGTCTCCAAACAGCCCCCCGAGCWGCATTCACAGCCGGAGGGAGGCACAGCACGCTCTTGGAAACTGTTCTTCCTCAGCACATTCTCAAATGTCATCAGATATGCTGGAACATCATTAAAATGCTTTATTAATCCCATACCTCTGAGCTGCTGATATACATCCGATATTTAATCCCAGATGTCTCCTTTAATGCTTTGAACTCTACTGAAATGCCAGAATTAATTCTTCTCCTGGTAAACTATCCAACCTCTGGAAGAGGCAGAGCGCACTCGCCGGGACTGCTGTTTCAGAGCTTAGGCTATCCTCTGTAGCAATTGCTACACACCAGATCAGTCCAGGAAAGAAATATGCACTATGTGCAAAGGAAAACAGCAGTTGAGGGAACAAAGCAGGAGAAATGAGGCGTAGGGAAGCTTTTGCTAGCAAAGCTCCACAGCAGCCCCTGCCAGCCCCACACATCACGACCGAGCATCCTCCCTTGGCCATCTCAGATCGATTAGTTGTTGATAGAGAAAACCTGCACCTGAATTATCCACCAATACTTCTCCATGCAACTGCTGAGCCCTCACCCCATGCTTGCAGGGCATGGCAAGCTCTTGGATTTCCAAGCAATGTCCCCTTCTGCTATTCTGCATCAGGCCATGCCAACCACTTGAGCAAGTCTCTGAATGATTAAGACCAGGCAGAAAGAGCCAACAGGAGCAGGCACCTGTCTTCTGCAAACACCAAAGACTGGAGGCCTCCCAGGTGGTAGAACCAAGCAGAAGGTTCCCCCTACACTATGGAAAGAAACATGAGAACTTTAGCACCGGGAGGATGTGCCATAAATAGTCGCACATCAGCAGAGACCATGTGTCTCCCCAACCAGCTGGGCAGAGGGAACTCTCTGYTATCCTCCATTCAATGTTCTGGAAGAATTGGCTGGTTCTGGTCTGCAAGCCCAGCACCAGGCTCCTCAGCATCCTCCTAGGGCTCTGAGCTCACAGGTATCTGCAGAGCAGTCCTCACCTTCTGGGCTTGGTGCCTGCTCCATCCCACTTGCAAACACTTTTGCCTACTTACAGAAGTGTTAATGTCTCCCCATAAGGGAAAATACTCTTTTTACTTCCCAGCAGTACTGTTCTCCATTTTTAACCTTGGAATGGTGCTTGAAAAATCTATTCTTCTGAGCGCCTTGTCTTCTCCAAGTGCTTGGACTTGCTCTTTCAACAGCACACAAACCGAGCTGGAATAAACAGTCTAAGAAGAAGTTATTACAGCTGCAAAATAAATAAGGAATGCCATAATGAGCCTGCTATTCAAAGCAGAAATCCCCATGTCTCCTGGGATTTGATGCAGCCTGTACAGTGTCTTCTAGTAGCCACAGGAAAAGCAGCCCAGGCCTCTGCTCACCCATTGCCATGCACCAGCACAGAGCTCCCAGGGGCTCACAGCCACGCAGGCCACAAGAGAAACCTAGGCAGAGCTCACCTTGTCCACACGGAAACCTGAAATCCAGTCTGAGCTCGGGACAAGAGATGCTCTCCTACTGCTTGGTGGCCCACAAGATCTTTGCCTTTGGGCTAGCAGGGACCAAGTGTCACCCCTTTTCTTTCCACTTGGCTAGCAGAGCACAACATTTAGGTGCCCACCAACTGCTATCGCCTGCTACACACTGATCCTGTCTCTGCCTCTCTTTCTGTGGTGCTTCTGCATGCTCACGACCCTTAGATGCCGGCCAAGAAGATGGAAGAGACTGCAGCGTTCCTGGCATTACGTGGATACCACAGCTCAGGCCCGACCGCTGGCACTGCCCCTTGTCCCCCAGGTAGTGGCACAGCACACAGAGGCTGTGYTGCCCCCGGGCACCCCCAGCGCTCTGCCTAATCCCAGCCATCCYGGGAGGCAGCTATTCTTAGCCTCTGCGTCCCAGTGGGGCAGTGACAGCCAGCCCAGAGCTCCAGCTCGGCTCCCTCCTCTGCAGGACAACTGGGAGGAAGCGTTATCTGCTGGCCAGCAACCACGAGGGACAAGCGAGAGCGACAGGGCGACCAGCTCTGCTGTGGGGAGACGTTCCCGGTCTGTGCTCCTCTGGCTTCCTGCGCCCAGGGCTCCCGCACAGGCCGAGCAGCTCTCCCTGCCCAAGTGCTCCCTGGCCTGGTGTCCCAAATAAGGCTTTGCAAACACAAATCCTGCCAGTCGAGGAGCAGAAAAAGCGCTCCCGATGCTCCCAAGCGTGGCATCCTCTCCAGTTGTTTCACTCCATCAATGCTTTCAAAGCCAAGAGATGCCCCAGGGYGCACTACGGTGCACATACCTGGTGCTATTAGTGGCAGGTCAAAATCCACAAAAGCCCTTCACATCGGCTCCAAAATGTGAATCAGCCTCCCYCACTGCTTCCCATGGTGTAGAAAGCTCCTTGTTCACCATTACAGACTGAGAAATTCTCTCCAGGCTAAATCAGCATCTGCTAGCATTGCCCATGGCACATCCCCTGTAGCACTACCCTTAAATAGCAGGAAAGATTCTTGAAATAATGCTCATGAAAGCTCAGATCCACCTRTCAAAAATCCCCAAGCCCTGATGCCAAAGCAGTTACATCTCATTTCATAAAWCTCTCCATGTGACACCTGTTTGATCTTTGACAGCACGTGCCTGCAGAGAATCAGAGCTGTTCAAAGACACAGGGATGGAAATAAAGTCAAGGRCAAGCCTTTTTGCGCATGGAAAGGAGCTCAAACAACTGATATACTTAACTCTGAGAGCGGGCAGCTCTGCTTTCCACGTGTGACACACTGTGTCACAGTTAGGTCTTCCAGTCATGGTTACCTGAGACCTCAAGGGACCAAGCGCTCCCAAACCCAGGAACAACACTGGGAAGCCCAACACAAGAGACACTTSATGACATCATGCCACCCTACAGACTGAAAGACATGGGCTATTCCCAACTGGGCAGCCCCAACTTTGTCTAACTGAGACTGGAAACGTCAAGGATGTTTCAAGATCCTCCATCTCTGAGGACCTGTTCCCGGGCTACCGTCCTCCTAAGGAAGGAAATTTCCCCACTGCCTGACCCAACCAGACACACAGCAATACCGATGTGCCCTCAGGATTGTTCCTACCTCACCTTCTCCACAGAGGCCCCCCACCCAGCTCCTCACCCATCACCTGCTGGGCTACGTGCTTGGGTAGAAGATCGCGGAGATCTGGCGATAAAAGCCAAGAYGAGCTCCAGCCGATTAAGTGCCCAAATTTGCAAGGAAGGCAGATAAACAGAAAGGTTATCTGCAAGCCAGGAGAGCCTTCAGAGCAAACATTCCCAGGGGAGTCCATTGCAGAGACAGCTGCCAGAACGGGTCCTACAGTCCTTGGACATTGAACCAAGGGAAGAAAGAGACAGGGGAGTGTGTGGGGGGGAAATCTTAAAAAAAAAAAAAAGACCTCTTTCAAATTCTTTAAAACTTGATTTGCAGCCTGCCTTTGGGAGACGGCCAAGTCATCTGGGTGAAACGGGCACTTCCCTGCTTGTGGCCGAAAAGGAGGGAGGAAAAGCAGTTCATGACCTGCTTTCCCTTGGTGCAAGGTGCCACAGGAGAAACACCCAAGAGCAATCAATGTGGATTTAAAGTGGTTTTCACRGAACAAACCCTACCTTCCCAAACACACAACACACCATCACCTGCACCTGGCCAGAGACAGCCCAATCCCCTGTGACAGGCCAGGGAGGGGGCAGGCAGGAAATCTCTTGCAAAACCTCTTGCATTTCCATCACTGCTAGTAGGTGTCACCTGCGCAAAACTCATCTCCAAACACCCGAACTGTGGGATGCGCTGCCAGCTCCAAGATGACCCTGGCAAACCCTGCCTGGCCACACTGGGAGCAGAGGCGCCGGACGGAGGGGGCGGTGGGTGACCAGCCACTTCAGCTCTGAATACCCACTGTTAAAGCAGCTCCTGGCCCTCAGACTCACTCTGTTCTGGACAATCTCCAGGAACTTAAAATAGTTGATTCAGGATTTCACATTGGAATAATTTTCCCTCTCTGGAGACCTCTAAGAGGGACTTTGTTTCAGCAGCCCTTAGGGAACCGTTACCACTAGCACCCATGCAACAGAAAGCAGGGTCATAAATCCAGCTCAGGCCATTTCTGTGACTCCTCCAAATATTCCCAGACACACTTTGGGAGCGCTGGGCATCCTTGTTAACCCACRGATCACCAGGCCATATACACACACAGAATCAGGCCTGTGCCCGCTGTCCTCCTCGACTTCCCCACTGGGCTCTCGCACAGGGAGGCAGAGGAGGATCGGGGCCCTCATGCCCTTGCCCGCTGTCCTGTGCCACGCCGCAGGCTACAACCCCACTGCTGGAACGTGACCCCGAGCGCGACGCAGCCCCGAGCGGTACCAGCCTCGGCGCGGCCGTATCCGAGCTATTCCTAGACGGCAGAAAGCCTCGCTCCTGTAAATAATCCACCAATTTCACAGCCCAGCGCGTGCCTGTGGCTTCCAACTCATTTATAGCAGGGCTGCCACTTGCCAATCCGTGTGGCGCACAATCCGGCACAGGGGTGGAAGGCGGCGGGTGAGCGACACCTCTTCCTCTGCTGTGGAGGCTGCAGTACATGGCACAGACAGGAACCAACTGGAAGGTCTCCCTGAAGAAGGGGCACCCTTGCTGCTCTCTGCATCACCAGAGGACTGGGGCAATGGGAGAAGCTCAGCACCTCCTGCCAACTGAGCAAAATCCATCTGAAAACACTTCCACCTGGGGCCGTTTACCAGTGCCTCCATCCAGGTGCCAAGGCTATCGCTAACAAGCTGAGGGATGCCCCATGCTCCCTCGCTTCACCTGGCCGATCTGGGAAGGTGCTCAGCAGCACCGGCTGCTCCCACGCCTCCACRGTGCGAGTCTCAGCCAGCCCAGCCACCGGGACGGTGCGGGGGAGATCCCCGGGAGCCTCCCGGGCCGCCAGCGGGTCAAGGGCTCGCCTTGGGAGCCGCCGCTCTCGCTGCCCGCCTCGATTTGGCACGCATTCACACACACCGGCCACGGCTGCAAGGGGTGGAGGGTTTTAAACCTGCCTGGCAGCTGGGAGGAAGCCTTCCCAGGACGGGAGGGAAAGTTCATCAAGCAAACAGGCCAGGGAGCTGCACGGGGCTGTGCTCCAAGCCCTGGAGACAGGGGAAAGCCCCTATCAAAGCAGCACCTGAGGCGCTGCACCTCTGGGGCTCGCACGGAGGCTTTCCTCAGCCTGCCATGCTCCCAAGGACATGCAGCGACAGGCGTCCCAGTAATACCACGGGAAGCACAAGCGCCCGGTCCTGCTGCCTGTGGTGCCTGTGACTGCCACGCACAGACTGTAGGACCAGCCGTGTGTTTCACCTGGGGTTTCACCCTCACTGGGAGATGCAACCCACGCCCAGCCCACAGCAGYGCGGGCGTTGCAGCTACCTCTCCCATGGAGTGGCAGGATAAGGAAGGGCAAGGGGGGCAAGAAGGGCACCCCCCACCCCCCCGGGGAATAACAGGAGGGACCTCTCTACAGCCCAGTAGCCCCCCCCCCGCTCCCAGGTCCCGCTGACGTTACCCGGCTCCTGGAAAGCGGCGGGGACCAGCAGGACAAAGAGCCCGAGCAGCAGCGGCCGCCGCAGGGGACACCTGCAAGGGAAGCGGGGAGCCAGCGRTTACCCCTCCCTGCAGCTCCGCGGGACCCCCGCGCCGGGCGCACCCCGCGCACACGGTGCCACCCCGACCGCCCGCGGTCCGGGGCAGCCCAGCAGCCCCTGCCCGCTCCCGGGGCTCCCCGGCGCCCCTCCGTGCTCCGCGGACCCTCCGCACCCTCCCCACCGAGGCGCTCCAGYCCCGGCGCCTCCCAGCACCCCCAGACGTGCTCCGGTGCCGGGGCTCCCGTGCACCCTCCACCTCCCGCACCACCGACGTGCTCCGCTCGGATCCCGCTCGGATCCCGCTGCCCGCCGCCTCGGAGCTCGGGCCCCGCGGCCCCGCTGCTCACCGGGGGCGCATGGTGCCCGTCGGGTGCCGGGACGGCGGCTGTGCGCGGCGCGGCTCGGCTCGGCTCGGCTCGGCGCGGCTCGGCGCAGTCCGGCTCGGCTCGGCGCAGTCCGGCTCGGCTCGGCGCAGTCCGGCTCGGCTCGGCGCGGCTCGGCTCGGCTCGGCGCGGCTCGTTGGGGCGGAGCGGGCCGCGGAGGCGGGGCGGGGGACCGGGCGGGGGGCGCCCCCCGCCCCGCCCCGGCCCGCCCCCCAAGGAGCCCGTTCGCTGCCGCGGGGCGAGCCCCGCTCTGGGGAAGGCCCGAGGGCAGCGGGTTTCTGCGCTCAGTCCTGCTCTGGAGCGAGCGAGTGGCCCCGTCCATGGAGGCACCGGCTGGCCCGGTTCTGCCCTGCAGGGAGGGGTGCTGCACCTGGGGAGCCCTACTGGACCAGCGTGGCCTGGGAAGGAGCAACCCCTGTCCTCCCTGCGTGCACAGAGGACTTGGGAAGCCCGTGGGCCTCTTCCCAGCACCCCGGCTCTCTGCACTGGACCAACAGGCCCTAGGAGACGATGGGCCCTASGAGCCCACAAGCCTTGGAAACCATGGGCACCATCAGCCCTCACCAGGGCTGTGCCAGAGGCGGTGCCAGAGTCCAGGCGGTCCAACGYGCCTCACCTCTCCATGCAGGCAAATGCTGTGGAGCCGGTGCTCCCTCACGCTTTCATCTCCTCCCCTCCTGGCCCCAGCTTTCATCTCCCTCCAGCCCCTGCAGGCCGCATCTCAGGCGAGGTAATCCTCCAAGCCGCCACACCTTGCTTTGTCTCGCGCAGCGCTTTGGTGCCCCGCGGCAGCCACTTTCTGAAATTCAAGCCCTGGAAACTTCCAGCGGATCTAGCGGGTGATTCACGGATGGCGGAGGCAGTGTTTAGTCTGAGCAATGGCTYGGCACTAGCAGAGTAAAGCACGGCATGCAGCTGCTCACAGAGGTGAACACGCTGCATGGCTTTTGACTGCATGCCTTTACACAGTGCCTTGGACGGTGGAGCCAAATGCTCCTTGGCTCAAGCCCTGGCTGGAGCTGATAYGTAGGCACCAAAGCTGTCCTTGATTTGGACCTGGGTTGCTTTTACACAGACAGAACTGTTAAACTTACACATTCTCTGTTGGAAAAGTGAATTRTTTCTCCTGTCTTCTTTTGCAGTTGGCTTCCTCTCTGCCAGATAGATGCCGGTAGGCATTACTCGAGTGCCTAAACTGCACAAAACTGCACAAAAGGTGATACGTGGCAGCTCAGATTTGTTGCACGGCTGTTTCATGCACAGTTTTCTGAAGGGATGGGTGGGAGCAGTCACAGCAGCTGTGAGTCTGTAGCAAGTAGGAGGAAAGTCCTGGGACAAGGATGGTGCTTGGAAAAAAGAATTGATAGTGGTGTCTTCAAAGTAAGCTGGTATTTAATGRACTTAGTGTGGTGTGATGTGGACAGGCAGGGCAAACTCTCTTGCAGAGCGCAAGAGGTTGCAGGGCAGAGTTATTGCTTTGGCTAAGGGCAGCGCTGCCCTTTCCCATCTTTATCAGCCCAGCTGGGGACCTAGAGCCTCCTCAGGTATAAATCACGGCAGGGCTCCAGCACGGCGCTCCAGCACGGCCGGTTCTGGGGATAGAGGATGGAAAGGGATGGTGTTTAACCCRCCTGCCCTCCTTGCCGCTCCACGCACCTGGGTCTCCGGCCCTGCTGGCACAGAGGTGGCTGCCCTGGGCAAGCAGAGCTGCGTGCAAAAAAAAGTCTYGCTCGGTCTCACTGACACTGGAGCAGTTTCCCATGCTAATAAAAYGTCCTCCCACTGTGCTTTAAAGTTTTAAAGCCACGACCACGAGGGACAGATAATGAGGCTCATCTGTCCCAAGCAAACAAACACTACCCGCTGCAGGGAGGGGGGATGCTGCCAGGGAGGCTGCTCCTTCCAAAGCCGACCGCACAGAAAGCGGCAGAGCTTTCCCGGCCGCTCGGCTCCCAAGTTTCCCAAGCTCCTTCCAGAAAGCCCTTGCAGCGCTGCAGGCTCCAGACTCTAGCSAAGTTTTTGCATTTTTGTCTCTGCATGTCACTGCCCGACGTGGCTTCCACAGGGTCCCGCTTTCTTCCTCCCTGCTCCTGGCTTGTCTTTTCCTTCTGCGCCGCTTCCCGGGGCTGGTGGCCCAGGGGCAGCAGTGCCCTGGGCAGAGCTGCCCCATCCGGAGGCTGCTCCACATGGGCAGCGCGGCCCCTGCCAGCTCCAAAGGCCACAGCAGCCCCGGGTGCCTCGCGGTGCTGGCTGAGGAGACAACCCCCAAGCTGGGTCTGTTGGTTCCCCACAAAAACCCTGCTGCTGCTGCTGCTGCTGGGGCAGGGGGGAAGCAGGGGCACGGAGCAGCCCGAGCCCCGGGCTGGGGCCCAGGGGGAGCAGTGAGGGACGAGCAGACAAAGGACAATATTTGGCAAGCGGCCGGGCAGAAAAACAAAAGGCCGCGGCGAGCGTGGGGAGCAGGAAAACCAGCCGAGTGACGGGAGGCTCTTCTGCGTGTGCCCGTCACCGAGCCCTTGCCTTAGTCACGGCGGCCGCGACAGAGCTGGCCTTTGTAACCTGCCTCCTCCACGTGACATTTATCGGTATCCGAGCGGCTTTTCCCAGCGCTGCGCAGCCCTTGGAGCCGTTTGTTTTCCACCGTTTGTTCTGCCATGCGTCATGGCAGAACCACGCTCCGGGAAAGCAGCTGCACACATGGGCGGCCTCGGCGCCCCAGGCCCTCCTCAAGCATCACTGCAGTCAAGGATGGAGCCGCTGCAGTTGTTGGGAGTTAGATTGTGAAGGATTGCACTTCCACATGCGGGATCTCACCCCAAAAGTTGGCAGCTTCTGAAGGCCCTCTCCAGCTTGGGGGCACAGGTGTCCCTGCAAGATTCAGCCGAAGGAGGCATCTGAGACCCTTCCTCCCACCGAGTGGTGGACACGGTGCTGGACGTGGTGCTGCCCTGGCCAATGTCCTTTCCGTGGCTGTGACCCCAGGCTGATCCCCGAGCACCACTGTGCAGTGAAAGTGCTCCGAGCTCTGCCGCTCATTTTGGATCCCCCGCCTCCTCCCTCCCCCTAGGCTTTTCTCCTTTTGCTTTCTTTCTTTTTTTTTCTTTTTTCTTTTTTCTTTTTTTTTTCCAGGCCCTGGCTGGTGCGAGGATGCCCACAAAGCATCAAAGCAAGGAGGTCAAAGCCTCCAGGATCGAGTCGCTGGGATTACAATTACCCCTGGGCTGGGAAAGGGGAAACGCTCCCTCCTCAAAGGCAAGGCTCGGGGGCTCCCTCCCGCACGGATCAGCGCAGGCCTCTCTGAGTTCCCCTTGGCAAAGCCATGCGGGGTTATTGCAAAGCTCCCAATCCGGGGGCCTGCTGGAGGGCTCCCCCCGCTCATTCCGGTGCTCACGTAGGAAGCAGAGATGGATTTCCCGGGCTCTTTTGACGTGGCAGAAGGACGACTGCCAGCAGTGAGAAGTGGCACCCAGGGATTCGCAAGCTGCAGCACCAGCCAGCTCTGCGTTTCCCTGCTGCTTTCTTTGCTCTGCATCAAAAGTCCACGTGCACTTGCAGCCTGGACAGTAAGGCAGGGCAGTGGCACAGCGAGCAGGCCAAGGAAGGCTGTGCTGCTGCAGGGGACCTCGCTGTAGCCTCCCTTCCGACAAGRTCTGACAAGGGATGGAACTGCATCCTGACTCTGTCTGCAAAATGCATCCCCCTGCACACAGCACAGTGAGGGGCAGGGTTTCGGAAAAAAACAAGGAGCTCAGGCAGGCAGTGGGGATAATTGGAAATCCAGATATTCCCCAAAAAGGGGGGAACCTGGTGAGTGCAAGACCTTGGCAGAGTAGGGAAGCACATTCCCCTCCATGTGCACAGGGATGATCTAATGGAGATGAGGGTGCCGGGGAGGCTGCAGCCACAGCAGCCCCGCACCTAGCCACAGCAGCCGGCCTTGGCAGACACACAAGCAGGAGGCTGGAGGGAGGCAGGAAGGAGTCATTACGGGGGTGGCTGGAGGCCTGGACGGGAGCAGAAACGCTCCAGGATCTACAGCCCACCCATGAGCTCCTGTGGATGCAGAAACAACAGGATAGTGCAAGTCGCTGTGGTTGGCAGGGAGGCAAAGAGAGCCCAGGGGACAAGGAGGCATCAGCTCCTGCCTCAGCAGGGGTAGGACAGGCTCCAGTCTGCAGCCCCACGCAGCATGGGGCCCCCAGCGAGGAAAGCAGGTTGCACTGGGACAACTGGGACAACTGGGACAGGGCAAGGCTGRGCAGAGCGCTGCCTCTTGCCGTCCCACCACAGGCTGTAGCGAGCAGCCCGCCACCCGTTTGGCTGAGTCACGGCTCCATGGAGATGGCCTGGCCCGATCCCAAGCCGGATATCAGCAATAAAAGAGCTGAGCAACACGCGAGAGAGATAAGGAGAGGCAAGAGCACTGCTCATCTGGCACGGTCATAGCCGGGAGCTCACCCCCTTGTGCGCAGTAACCTCTGCCTCAGGCAAGGAGGAGGGCGTCCCAAGAGCAATCCCACATTCCTATCCCAAGCCTCCACGGGTTCGAAGGAGCCCATGTGCAGAATCAGCAGGAAGACAGTGCGCCCCAACCGCCTGCGCCTTGCACGTCCTTGACCCAGCTTGCTCCTGCTTCCTGCTGCATGGCTTTTGCCTGCGCCCTGGAGTGGTGCCTGCTCCCTCCAAGTGGCCTCCCCACTTCCCCACTAGGCTCAGGCAACTGGAGTGTCCTAGCTGTCCCCGCTCCCCTCTTCTCCTCCATGACTCATCCACTCCATGGAAAAAAATCTTCTGCACACATCAAAAGAAATGCTGAGAGCAGCATTTCATGGGAAAGAGGACAAGGCGGATGCTTCTTGCATGGCTCATCCATTTGGCTTGCCCTTGCATTTCTCCGACTCCCAGTTGGGTGTGGAAAACAGCACATTTCCCTTCCTGCTTCGTAGTCCTGTTTGTATGATGCCAGTGGGAAATGCAGAGGGTACATCTTTGACGCCATGTGAAACCTTGGTGCACACACAGCACAAGCACGCTGTGAAAGTCTGGTCTGTACAGACTGAGAGGGTCCCTGGGGAGCTGGAGACCATGCTGAAAAGAGCAAACAAAATGATCCAGGGGATGGAGCAACTAGCCATGGGAGAGACTATTGAGGTAGAGGCTCTTATTAGGACACAAGAAGGTGGAAGGTAGTGGATGAAGTGAATGCAGAGCTGATCCCACAACTTCAGCACTAGAGGCATTAGGTAACACTCATCAAAGAAAGGCTGGAAGCACATCTAAGAGAGCAGTTCTGTCCCCAGCAGTACTCCCTTTCTGGAGCCTAGTGGTAGGGTACGGCATGGAAGTAAATAGGATCAACAGGTCAGAAAGGCAGGAGGGAAATTCATGGTCGACAATCCCATGAACAGATCCTAAACAGCCTACATAGGCACGTCCCTTCCAGTATCCTTAATCCAATGACTAGGGATGTTATGGGAGTACAAGGAGACAGTCCATAGCCAGTAACCAGACATAAGTTTCTTCCCATTCCTAACCCCAGTGGAGCCTGGCAAGCTCATGGAGACTTCCCCCACTCTCCCAGTTTAGTCACAATGCCCGAATTGCTCATGCTAGGGAGGAGTCCTCCCACATCAGGACATCCTGGCTGCCAGCTCTGGCCCTTCTGCATCCCTCCCCCAGCTCTGCTTGGCTTGCTTGGGGCCACCCGCAGCTGKGAGCTCCCACCTGGAGGACTCCCTGGGCCCACGGAGACGGGACCCTTTTCCTCTTGCCCCAACTCCCTTAGTTGGCCTGTGTGAGGGTGCTGTGCCCCATCAAGCTCTGCTCACAAGCACACACTTCCTTGTTTTTCTCCAGAGATTTGCAGATCAGTTCAAATCAAAATCAGCCTTGCTTGACATGAGTCAGGGCTGTTAGCCACAGAACAGGCAAACTCTGCCAAATTCCTGCTTCCCATCCCCAACCCTTTCAGAGAGATCTCTTCAAAGCTATTTATTTTGACACACACAGAAACGCACACATTCCTTATCCTTCCTTCACTGACAGACAGGTAGTCACTTGAGCATCCTGAGAGCCTTGAACTCTGGCCAAGCATGAAATGGTCTTTGCAGGAGACAGCTGGGCCCAGCCTGATGATGTCCCCGTCTTCACCCTTTGACTATTATAATTACAGTGGCTTTCTATAGATTAGAGATGAGCAGCACATAGGTGGAAAGACAGAGGTGGCACATGGGGCCTGATGGGGCAAGCAGAAAGTTGTGCAATGCATGGCCTTACAGACTGCATGTCCTGCTCACTTGAAGGGGGACATGACTGCTCTGCTCACAGCTGCATTCTGCCTGTGTGAAAATAAAAACAAGAGGAAACTGTCCTAAAACAGGAGGACCAGGCATGTGGCTGTGCTGGTCTTTCGGAGACAGACCCATAATGCAGCCAGTACACCTGCTGCAAGCCTTCCTTGGCAGGAGGCTTTGGCTCTGCTCCTAGTGCTGTATCAAGGCAGCTTGGTATCAGCCTGGCAATGAATTGCCTCTGTCTGATTAGGATGGCCCCGAACTGCTGGGTGGCTTCCAGGAGCCATGAGATTATCGCCTCCTTTTTCCCAGATTACACACAACATTATCCCTGGAAAACAACAGTCAACTTTGCTTTAGCATTAGTTGAAAGAAAGAAAAAAAAATGAAGTCCTTTGCCCCAGCCAAACTCAAAATAAGAGTTGCTTCCTTCCTGGGAAGAGAAAATTCCCATTTCCTCGCAGAGGAGTCCRTGATGGCCTACACTTCAGGACTAGATTGCCCCAAGCAACAGAGTGACTGGACATGTAGAAGTTCTTCCCTGCTCTTCCATGTCAGGATATGCAGGAGCACTGAATGAAAGTGCTGAGCCACTTCCCACACACCCCAAGAAGGTCTGATCCCCAGGGATGCTTTCCCACGCAATATCAGAGCCATGAGGATCTTGGTCCTTGAGGATCCTCATAGACAGCTTATGCACGTCACTGGATATGCTGGATAGCACTGGAATAACATCTCAAGAACTGGATGAGGATAGAGGAGTCTAGGTTTTATGGTACAGCCCAGACTGAAGCTAAAATGGCAGGACAGGACAGAGCTTCCTGCTTCTCTATCATCAGCAGCATCTGCTTGCAAATTCAGCAGACAGAAAAATAAATGCCTGGGTAGTCCTGAACCCTCTGCCCTATTGGGCTCTCTGACCTGTGAGGAAAAAGATTTTGCTCTGCTGAGAGATCTCCCTCCTGCCCGCAGCTTGTGCATATTTCCCTGCTGCTCCTTCTTCAAGACGTGGGAGCACCCAGCTGGTGCTGGCCACTCTTGGAACTGCCAGCTCCTGCGTCTGACACTGCCATGGCCTCCTCATCCTCACCCTGCGCTCTCCATGCTCTCTCATGGGCCCTGTAGCTCCCTGGGTTTCTCCCTATGCTGCAGAGATTTGCTGAGCTCTTCACTGCTAGTTTGAGCACACTTGGCGAAATCTTGCTCAAATTTGCTTTTAGTCCTCTTGCTTTCCTGTTTACATCTGACCTGCTGTTTTTTGAGCTTCCCTGCTCTTTTGGCAGCCCTTCTGCTCCTCAGCATTGACCTTTTCCCCATGCTGCCCACTCTTTCTCGTCATCTGCGCAGGGGCTTTGTTGGACTTTGGTACACATTTGCAGGGACTCCTAATACAGTGTTTTGTTTAGGTCTCCAGGCAGCKTGAAGTCTTTAGACTTTTTGAGCCACACCTTTGAGAGTTTTTGTGTTGGTCTGATTTCTCTCTTTTTTTTTTTTGGAGGGGGGGGGGGAGAAGAACACATTGATTCATTTTTACATGATCTCTGCTCTTGACAATGAGTAATTAAGCACCCAATTTATTCAGCCTACTCTTGTCAAAAAATCAAACTACACTATACCACAGGCTGTACTAAGCTAAGCCTCCTGTGCTGCTCATTGAGCTAAGCCTCCTGTGCTGCTCAAGAGTAGATCCAGAAGATCTGCTTCAAGAACATCTTTTCCTGTGAGTTCTTGGAGTACTTGTGGCAGGATGGCATCATTTATTGCATGCAAAGATTTTATCTTTATGTCTTAGTCCCTGATGCTTTGATCCTGTCTGCAAGTGGAGAGCCAAAGTGTCCCCTTCTAGAGTTGCAGCTCTCCTAACTTCATCTGGCATTTCCCCATCACTATTACTGTCCTGAGCAGACAGTACATTTGTTATTAGCAAAGTCTGGGATTAGTTATTAGAAAGTATTTCAAGAGATGTCCATGTTATCCTCCATATACATTGCAATGCCCCAGCATGTAGGTCCTTCTCTCTCTGTCCTGTGAAGCAGTAGACCCTGAATTTTATTGACCCACCATTCTGGTTCTCCTTTCTTGTTTCTTAGGCATCAGGGCACTTGCAGGTTTGCCTTCAATCTGTTGCTCAGACCTGCACTTGCTGCTGTCCTGGCACCGTGTGTGGTCTGAATTGCCCTCCTTATTTATTGCAGTTATGCTGTTTATTTACCTCCTGGCCTTTCAGAGGTTCATTGAACATTAGCCACATTCCCTGCGTGACTCACACCAGTCCAAACCAGGTGCTCTCCTCCACCTGCCTGCTTCTAGCTTGAATACTCCTCTCTGACATTGCAGTTATCAGTACCAGCAGCCTGGCTCTGCTATGAGTAAGGAAGAGCTTACCTGTCCTGTGTACATCCCTCACATTTCCAAAGGTTCCCCAGGTCCTACCACAGATCATGTCCCTGCCTTTCTTTCATCATCTCATCCCTATCCTGAGACTCCAGCTCTCAGCCTGTTCTCCCGGGTGTCAACTGTGGGACAGGGGGGTTTCAAAGAGCAGCAGAGAGAGGCCCTGGACTCTAGTTTCCAGCCACCCAACCTGGATGTAGCCAGCAGGACATCTCTCTGACACTTACCTGTGTCATGGGTACCAGGATGCTGCTCTGCTGTAACTGGATCTCTTCTAGCTGCAGGTAAAGGCAGTGAGTATCAAAATATCCTGATGGAGTTGCTTATGACTTTCAAAATAACTGTGCACCAGGCACTGCTTTCCCCATAGWTCCTGACCTGCTGCATGTCTCTAGTGATGAGAAAATGGGCTGTATTCTTTCAGCACTTGCAGACTGTTTTTGGCTCGTCTTTGCTGCGCAGCAAACGCCCCCAAACAGGTCAGCACTTTCTTAATGGCAAAACTATGTGAGGAATTTCTCCTAAGGCAGTTGGGCCCTTTCCAAAACCTGTGAACTGCCAAATCCTCCCCTCTCTCTCCAGCAYCCCTTTCCCCCCAGCAGAGAACAAGGTGCAAACGTGGACTTTGAAAGCATGCCGTGCACTTCCACTTCTCTCCTTCTGTCCAGTGAGGCCTGGGAGGACAGGATCCTCCCATGTCCCATGGTTAGTGCTCATGGGAAAGGGATGATTTTACCCTTGGTTTCTCCCAGATCAGCTGATTCCTTAGCTGGCACAGCACTCTGAGGACATAGAAGGCAGTCAGAAGTTTGAATCTGAAGCTCCTAGCATGTCCTTGTTGACTCTCAGGAAGCAGGTGGCATCACTGCCTCGGAAAGTGATCCCTGCAGGTATGCAGGCTGGGTGACGCTTTCACTCACTGGTGTGGTTGCCTCCTGGGATATTTTTCACCTCAAGTCACAGGAGGTGTGGACTCATAAGATTAGGTGAGATACTTGACTTTCCCTTAAAAAAACCATCTTGAGCTCTCCTTGGCAGTTGTATCTGTAGAGCCACACTTTCTAGCCTTTCCTGCTCTGTAGGTCCTAGAGTTATTCTATGCAAGGTACAGACTACTTCAGAGCATGGTGAGCACCCCCAGCATGGTCTTGCTCCTCAGATGTACCTGCTCTTGCCACTCCATGAGTAGTCCAGGAACTCCTGAAGATCACAGCTCAGCAGTGTCAGCCCTGCAGAAGGAAAGACAAGCTCAGCAAGCTGCAAGAGGAATGCGCCCTCCGGGTATGGATACCAAACCAACCCCCCACACAGCAAAATCAACTGCTTTCTGGTACCTGAAACTTCCTCTAATTTATGAGCACTGTTGCCAGTTGCCAAAAGAAGGCTTCTTATCTGCACTGTACTTCAGGTTCATGGCTGCTGTGTAAGTGCAGAGCAATTTGCTCTTCCCTTTCCCCCCAACCTCTCTGCAGGCCTCCTGGTGAAGGCRCAGCCATCTCTGCCCAGCCCTTGGTCCCTGCAGGAGATGTTTTGCCACGTAGGGAGACCTCCCACAGCCAGGCCATAAAGGACTGTGCAAGGCTGTGGGGAGAATGCTCAGTGGTGAGATCCAAAGAGCAGGATCCTACCTCCTGYAATCAGCATAGTCTTTGCCTTCTGCACCATCTGGATGCCCATCTACTTCATTTCTCTGGCCTCTATTTATGGGTAGGAAAGTGGACTTTTTTTTCCTCCTGCCTAGCTGCCTTGAAGGTGAAAGAGCATTTCYGGGGGACCTAGCCGCTCCGTGTGTTCATTGGGAAAGTGCCAAGGGCCCTTGAAAGCCAAGCACCTAAAAATAAGTTAGGCTTGGTCACCCAATGATGTTTTTCAGGACTTGGTGACTCAGTTGTATTTGGATTTTTACTCAAATAAGGATACCAAGTGGCGGATCTAATCTGGGCACCAACTGAGCATATCTACAAACATAGTACTAGACTTTTCATCCTTTCCAGAATCACCAGATCCTCTCTGAAAAAAAAAAAAAAAAAAAAAAAAAAAAAAAACAAAAAAAAAAAAAAAAAAAAAAAAAGGCAGGCTCAAACTCCATATTTGGGAAAGAAGCACAGGGAAACAGCATAGAAGATAAGGCACCAGTCTGGATTGTTCTGAAAGAAACACAGAGTCACGGAGACTCAACCTGAAGTCACAGGGACTCAACTGGAATGGGCAACATTACCATGGACCTCTCTTCAACCGCCGATCAAACCCGAGGTGAATCCTGGAGGTGCCAGCTGGTTCTGGCCTTGTGCTGGTCTGAGTGTCTTTCTCCTGAGGGCACTAATAGATCTTGACTGTGTTGAGCAGTCCCYGGTATCTAAGACCAGGGAGATGTCCCAATGCAGATACTACAGTGCCACTTGCCGGACAGGCCTTGGTATCTCAGGTCCTTGCTGGAAAGCCAGACAGCTCTTATATGTTGTTATTCCCTGTTAAAAATTGCAAGCATCACCCCASTACCACCACCACCATCATCACTGTTCAGTTTAAACACATTTTATATAAGCCTTCAGAGGCTGTGGTGTGCATGGCCCTGGGAGAAGCAGCAACCAAGGCTTGATGCCTACTAGGTGTTGACTACTATTACCTTTTGTACGTAAAGAGAAAATTTTCTTTACATACATGAGGGAAAAATATGCTAAACCCATTCTTCTGAGCCCTCACTGAGTCCTCTTGAAAAGTAGAGTGCAGGGGAAAAGTAGAGGTGAGAGCTGCTGTTAAACCTAGCAGGATTTGACCTGCTGCTCTCAGACATGAGTCATACTTGAGGCTGCATCCTGCCCTTCATTCCTGACACAGGAGGGGGTGAGCTCCTGCAAGCACACAAGGCAGACTGAAACGTTAGAGGATCTCTTGTGCTTACTCTGGAGAGCCCCCATAAAGGCTGGACCAGTTGCTGGAGCAAGACTGTGCTGCCTGATTGCTAGCCCAGATGTTCTGTCTGATTGCTAGTACAGATGTGCTTGTTCTTCTCCCCATCATCCCAGGATGCAGCCTAGAGTATGACCTCTGGCACCTCCAAGTGCAGTTTTATTTTAGCACCTTGAGTATTCGGACCACAGCTTCACAAGAAGGAAAAGGGATGGGAGCTTGCCCAGCTGGGCCATGCACTCACCCAGGGAGGAGGTCTGCTAGACATCTTGGCCTCCTCTTCACGGGAAACTGTGCTCTGCTGCATTGCCGTCCAGAGCTGGGGGTGGTTGACTTCTGAATGGAAAGCATGTCCTCAGTCAACCTTTGGCACGATCCTTCTGCCCTCTGCCAATCCCTGCGGCAGTAAACTGGGAGCTGAGGAACAGGCCAGGCGCCAGAAATCTAGTTGGGTTCACATGCAATAAACTCAGTGAGGGAAAACCRTACAGATGTCTGGGATAAATATTTTGGGGAAGAGCAAGATGCACGCTCAGCTGCTGGCCTTTCTTTTGCACATTGTGCAATGAGGTGCGCATGGAAGCGAGGTCCCAGTAGACAAACATCCCTTTCCCCTGGGAACTTGTTGCCTTGCTGGAAMTTCAGCCAGGCTTGGTCTCGGGGAGACGGATTGGGACCGACTCTGTGCAGCAAAAATTCTTACCTCCTTCTCCGAGTTAGYGCAACTGCAACAACTGTATTGTCCAGGGACGCACCACACTGTACCRTGCAGACATAACTCTTGGAGGCTGTGGATAACAACTCCGACGCATCCTACCTGCTCAGCAAGGAGCTGAGCTCTTCTCACCTGTCATCTGGCATGGATGTCTGAGGAGGACACACAAGGAGGCCTTCTGCCATAGCTGGCATTGCGTTCCTGTTTCTCAGCCCTGATGCGAGGGTTATAAGAGCGTCTAAGCTTGCCCTCTTGTGGCAGACGCACACACGAGCAGGCCACGATCCACCTGCCCGGAGGATAAAAGGCCCTGGAGTCAATGGCTATGTCTGCTCCTGCAGCAGGTCTCCCTGCCTGTCCTCTACAGACAGGGCATTTCATCTGTTCACTAGTCCTCCTGGATGGCAGGTTAATCTGCATGGAAAAGGCAAGGAGGGATCTAATAGCAGAGAAGAAAGACGAGTCTCTGCAGGAACCAAATGAGAAGCTACAGACACAAGATGCACCAGGAGAAATGCTGGATGGATTTGGAGCGGCAGTGTGTGGGGCAGGGCTTGGAGCAGTAGTCTTCTGAGGTGCCTTTTCACCCAAATCTCTGTGAGTTTTTGATTTTAATACTGTTTTTGTGTGTGCGTACATTGAGATTGTTCATAAGTCTCTTCTCAGTCACCCTTTAGCAATTTAATTTCCTCTACCTCTTATTTCTAAACCCTTTATGCTGTTCTTTTGCATTTCAGTAATCTGCATCTCCTCAAAATTACAGCGCCAGAAGCTGGCCTAAGCGTCCTTCCCTGTGAGCTGAGAAGATGAATAGCACCATGAAGCTGTTCACAGTGAGATGTGCCACGTATATTCCAGCATGACACAGGCCTCCATCACCAGATTGCTTCATGCTTCAGCTGCAATCCAAGATAGCCCAGATGCTACTTTGCAGCATATGCCCCTCCACGAGCCGTTCTCTTGGGCTAGCCATAACCCAGAACTGCTCTTGGGCATAGCAGAAGTGTGGACAAGGTGCAACCACACTCGAGGGGCAAGAGGGAAGAGTTAAAAGAAAACAGAGATGCACCTGTACTTYAGCCGATATATATAAATCTATATTTTTGAGGTAAACACAAAACTGAAACAACAGAAGGAAATATTATCACCAAAGAAACCACTGAAAACAAGGATGCCCCTAGATTTGTGACTAGAGGACTGTTAATGCCTTTTTWAAAAAGAGGCCTGCAGATGCATAGAAGAGCTTGTAAAAGACCTGCACATGCAAACTATCTCAGAAGTCCCTACGCTTCTTTTTTRCTTGCACATCTATGTGAAAAAAGTGTTTTGAACCAGCCGCAGGTGATGGTCCTATTGCARCTCTGTACTGGGATGCAGAAGACTTCAGCAGGCAGACCTCAACACTGTCGGTCAGGCGAGTGCTAGAGATCGTCTTCATCAGCTGGAGTAAACGGGTGGCCAGAGGTGACCAGGTCAGCTTGCTTTTATTTGCAGCCTGCATTTTTGGTCAGCCAGAGTACATGGTGGGTACAGATGAAACCTTCAATGGCTTCTCATCTCCCAGCACATCACTGTGCTTTCCAGGCAGCATGCAACTGTTAGAAATTACGTCAAGGCTGCAACAGGCAAAGTTCATCAAGTGAGCTCATTTTGAATGGAGCTACCTACTAAATTGATGTCTGCTCCCAGGCTGAATCAGCAGAGAAGAGTATTTGGGAACTGAAGTCCTAAAGGACTTTGAAAAAGGCCTTTGCTTTGAAAAGGTATTTGCAAGAAAGAAAAATCATCGCGCTGAGGAAAACCCTGCTCCTYGGCTTCAGCCATTTTTGGACACACAATCAAAAGACCACATGTTACCTTGTTTTAAGCCCAGTTTCCTAGGAGTCCAGAGCTGTCCTGCTCTCGGAAACCCTCCAAGTTGCATTCCTGGTCCTGTCTGCCTTACCACCAATGTCCTTTTGTACCACCAAAGTGGCAGCACAGCTGAGTTAAGTCCTCATTTCCTACTCAAGACGTATGTGCACTGGAGAATCCAGATCCCTGCAGCAGAGCTCACCAATGTATGCTGTAAGAGAGCTCGTTGTCTTCACTCCAGTGCTTGCCTGTCCTCCTCCTCCTGTTTCGCTCTGCCATCACGATGGCAGCCACAACGCTGACAAGCGCCGTGATGGTGATGATGAGCACTGTTGCCATCTCTGCAGCACAGAGCTGGGTGTCCACCGAGGCCAGTGGGATGTTCCTCAGCACTGCTGGCTCAGTACACGTTATGTTCTCATAGCGGTCCAGGACTAGCCGCCGGACACTATGCAGCTTGGAAAAGACCCTCTGTAGGTCACAGTCACAGAACCAAGGGTTGTCAGAAAGCAGGATGTGTGTCCCAGCAGTCTGGAGGGTTAGGAAGGTTTTGAATCTGATACGTTCAATGCAGTTATGCTCTAGGTTCAGGATGGTGAGGCTACTCAATGGCGTGAAGACACCAGGGCCAATTTTTTTGATCCTGTTGCCTTCCAAGTTCAGAATCTCCAAATGCTGCAGCATGGAAAAAACCCCATCGTGAAGGCTGAGGAGCTGGTTGTTCTGTAGGTGAAGTTGCCGCAGGCGGGTTAAGCTTCGAAAGGCCCCAGGTTCGATGGAGGAGATGTTGTTGTTTTGGATGTTGAGTTTCTGCAGGTTCTCAAAATTTTGAAAGCTCCTGAAACGAGCTGCTTGGATCCTGTTGTGGGACAATGAGAGCTCGAGGAGAGAGCTCAGCCCAGCTGAAAAACTGCTTCCTAGCACTGTGATCATGTTCCCACTGATATCGAGCTTCTGGAGTCTCTCCAAGGATTGAAATGCTCCCCTTTCTACCTCAGCAATGTCATTCCCGCATAGAAGGAGAACTTGGAGCTTCCACAGGGATCTCAGTGCCAGGCTGGGCATGGCATGCAAGCCACTGTTAGACAAATCCAAGTGCTCTGTCTCTAGCGGAAAGATGAGGCTTCCACTCAGACTGACTCCAGAACAGTTCACAAATCTTGCCTCCTCTTTGCAAAGGCAGACTTTGGGGCAGGGCTGAGGAAATTCAGCGCTTGCGAAAAGAACACAAATCCAGAATAAGCAGTGGGTGTGCATCTTCTGTTTCATCTTGGGCAGTCAGCTCTTCCTGCAAAATAATTAAGGAATGATGAGAAACGCAGAGCTACATGTCTGGTAGCCTTTTGAGCTTGTTTTCCTGTTTTTTTTTTTTTTGTTAACTGGAAACAACGTTTGYGTTGGCACTGTCGTTTCTTGCACCAAGAGCCCAGGGATTTTTGGTGTCGCGACTGGACGTGTTTCTCCATAGCCATGCTGCTGAAYGGCCTCCCAGCCTAAAGCACCTTCCCCCTAGCTGACAGGGATAGGAGTGTTGCTAACGCAGATCATTTTCTGATCCATCCTGCAACGCCACCTCACAAGCCATCTTACCCTCATAGCTAAGAGGTGCCAATCGCACCCCAGGGAAAGGCCTGTGAACCGGCTTTATAGCCATGCACAGGCARCAGCTTGGTTTACAGTGTCAGCTTTCAAGCTGGGGCCAACCTCACTGCTACGCTAACACTTCCTCTCATCACTCACCTCAGGGCCATCTCCATCCCACCAGGAACACTGTGCACCAGCTGACCTCCAACTGCTTCTGCTCCCTGGAAGATATGTTCATCAACACCTGGCAAAGGCATAAAAGACATGCTAAATTTTTAATGAACGTGTGCCCGGGAGTTGCACTTGCTGTGATCTGCCCAAACCCAGGCGGTTCCACTGCGCAACACAACAACCGCACATTTGCTTATAACATAACACTTCTGTTGTGGGGCCAAGGCTGTCTGTGGTTTCACCCAAGACATTGGGATTTTCCTCTCTCGGTTCTGCTTTGGTGCTTATCTGTCCATACAGCTTTCAAGCTTTCAAGAAATGTGGGAGAAACCTTGAGCGATGTCAGTGAATTGACAGTGTACAGAGGAACAGGGCGTGCTCAACCTAAGGGCTTCCCTGACTGCCACCGTGAGCTGTCAAATGCAAAGGAGACAGAGCTGGATTCACCTGCACAGTGATGAGACCAGATCCAACAAGGGAAATACAAACAGGGGGCAAGGAAACTCTCCTCGCCTCTGAGGGGGCCATCCTGGGATAGAATGCAGAGAACTGAGGGAACTCTGGCCTCTGAGACGTCCTAGTCTCATCCAGCAGCAGCTCTGAGTACTTGTTCCCAGCTTTGAAATGTCCTTGYTTGGGACGTAGTTTGAACAGAGACCTCTGGCAGTGCCCCCTGCCCCACGCTGGTTGCAGTTCACAGAGAAGGATGCTTTGAGGGTTTGAGCTTCTCCCTGACAGGGAACTAGAGGGGTTGTTCTACGCTGCACAAGAATACGACTACAGAGACAATTTTTCTGCCCTCACCCCTCCATCTCTAATTTCCATATTCTCCAGAAAAAAAAATAAAAGAAAATAAACTTACACTTCCCCTATTTCCTTATTAGGGAGACTAAAAATAAAGAGACATGTAAGAAAGGTCAGTTATCTTCATCATTAAGCAAAATCCTTCTTCATCAAATCCTGAAGCAGAAATATCTTAGCAGCTACTTTCTCAGGTTCACTACTTTTCCAAATCTTTGGAGCAAACCCTCCCTTACCTTCACATTATCTCTTTGCATTCATCATGATAGGGATCAATTATAATGGCTATAATGGATCCTGTTTCAAAGTACCTCTGTATTACAAAATGAAAAAAAAAAAAAAAAAAAAAAAAAAAAAAAAAAAAAAACCAGACTTTTTTTCCTCTCTCTAAGCAGTAGGATGAGAAAGAGGCATGAAAATCTGTAGGTTCAGAGCACAGGCTTACTGAGGCTGTTGCTGGCTTTGTGCTGGCTACAGTAGTGCCCTGTACTCTTGAAGAAAAGTCTCAAACAGCTAGAAGTGTTAGCCTCAGGCTTGTTTGCCTCTCAGCATACTTTACAGGAGACAAAACAGCCCCAACTGATCTATGCAAGCCATGCTACTCCCCAGACCACTCCAAGATTTGATCAAAATTGATCCTTAGGCAAAAAACAATATTAAGCATCGTTTTAGCTGCCCATGCAAAAATCTCTCCCCTTTACAGAATTGCCTCCCTTTACTTCTTCCATAACTACGTGCTGGAAATTCAAAGTGTCTTTTACCTGTCTTGTGGCTTTACCTGTCTTGCGGAGTCTCTCGCTCGGTTCCTTCTGCCTTCCTCTGTGGACATCCATCCATAGCCAAGAGCAAGCTGGAAAGCCTCAGGTGGAAGCACTAGGCACACCTGGGGCCCGGGCAGGTTTGCATCTGCAGAAAGAGTAGAGGAYGGTGAGAGAAGGGACATGTTAATAATTCAGGTAGCTGGAGGTAGCAAAGCAGCAAAGGGATGCCCGCCACCCGCCTCTCTCTGAAAAAAGCTGTCATCATCTCCCCACACAGCTGAAATACATAAACAGAAGCACAAAGCACCCGACAGCAAGGTCGCAACATTCTCTCCCAGTCTGGGAAGTACAAGCGAGTCCCGAGCCACAGTCTAACTGCAGCATAGAGCCTTAATATCCCTTCAGAACTAAGATGCTGTCTGCACCAAGARGAAAATGAACCTTCATGCCCAGCAGGAAAAAACCCACCTCTCTCCCCTCCTGTTGACTGGGACTGCTGACGGGTTACAGCTTGGTGAGCACTTCCATCAACTCCTTCAGAATCCTCAAGTGGATTCCATCTGGCTCCATAGACTTGCGAGTGGCCAAGTGGAGTAGTAGGTCCCTGACTCCTTCCTCTTGGATTCCGGGAGGCTTATTCTGCTTTCCATAGGTGTCTTCCAGCTCAGGGGGCCAAGTCTTCGAGGATAACTGAGCTGGGTGTTAAAGACTGAGGTGAAGAAGGCACAGAGTACCTCAGCCTTATCCTCATCCTTGGTGACAAGTTCCCTGACGCAGCCAATAAAGGATGAAGATTCTCCTTGGTCCTTCTCTTCTTAATGTGTTTGTAGGAACTTTTTTATTGTCTTGTACAGCTGTGGCCAGATTGAATTCCATCTGAGCTTTCAACTTTCTAGTTTCCTCTCTACATATTCTAGTGACATCCTTATACTCTTGCTGAGTTTCTTGCCCCTTCTTCCCAAGCCAGTAAACTCTTTTTTATGCCCTTCAGAGTCTCGGGGACAGTTCCCTATTTAGCTAGGTCAGTCTTCTTCCCCAGTGCCTCGTCTTCTGGTGCACGGGGACAGCCCGCTCCTGCGTCGTTAAGATTTCTTCTTTGAGAAGAGTCCAGCCTTCCTTCACTCCTTGCTCCCCCAACCTTGGCATGACAAACCAGACTCATCCCTACTGATCCCAGTGTTATCTCCCTCCCCTTTCATACCTAGCTTAAAGCACACTCTGGGGCAAGGATTCTTTGTCCGCTGAAAGACCAGTGAACCCCATGGGTCACCAAATGGTGTCATTTGACCATTGATGCCAGTCTCTCAAGCCATCTGTTAGAGCAGGTGTCCCATCTTGTTCCTCTCAGTGTCCTTCTCTAGCACTGAGAGCACAGAGCAGAKCACCTGCACGCCCGCTCCCTCAACTCATCTCCCCAGTGCCATGAAGTCCCTTTTCACGGACTTCAGGCTTCTCTTCGCAACTTCATCACCTCCAATCTGGAAGCAACTGGCCACCCCTGCACTCTGCTCCAGGAGCTCTCTCCAGCCCTGACCCTTGTGGAAGGGGAAAGCAGGGGAGATGCTTTAAGTGCTGCAAGGGGCAGGGATGAGGCTGTGGCGACCACAGGCTGCCACAGAGAGCACATGCCCGACCCCTCTTGCCAGGGGAACCCAACTCCTTCACAAGCTGCGATTTCTACTGCTTCGTTCACCAAAAAAAAGACACGACACACAGTGAGGACACAAGGCAGCTTCTTTGGGGACCCCGGCGCGCAGAACATTAACGTGGGGCCGAGCGCCAGCAGCAAAGGTTGATTTCCCGCAGAGGACACTGCCACCTCTCCCATGCTCTCCTCAGGCGACTGCACAAGCCGTTGCGGGAGCGAGTCTCCTTCCTTGGTGGTCTCAAGAGGAGGATCATTTGCATGGCCAACGAAGAGATGGTCGGACTCCTGTCCTCGTGCTGTAGACCTTGCAGGGCTGAGAGGGAAGGAGCAGAGCTGAGGTCAAGTCYCCCTATCTCACCAGGCCCCAGGAAATCCCCTCCTGACATGGCCAGTGCCACCCAGCTCTTCCCAGAGCCAGGAGGCAGTCGGGGGAGCAGCTGGCAGGACTGTCCCCGAGGGGCCTGAAATCTCTCCCTACTCTACCC
>NW_020454206.1:0-5707 GCF_003342845.1 Nothoprocta perdicaria
GCACACCAACTGCCTCTCAGAACAGGGCTGTTGGTTGCACAGATTGGTGGGAACAGCATTTGGCACCTTGTGAGACAAAATCCCCAAAGAAAATAAGGAAACAGCAAGGTTGCAGGTAATTCTACAGGATGATGATGAGCTTCCTGAAGCTTGATATTTATTTGGGGAAAAAAAAAAAAAGGTAGAGTCAAATAGGATACTATGTTACTCTTCTCAGGCTAAACACCATTAGTCTTTCTCTGAATATCCATAATAGCTGCCCTYTGATGAACTTAAAAGCAAATTTCCCGGGGAACACTGATAGAGGGACTTTGAGTTCAGCTTTCCTGGGTCTTCATGTGGCTACACAGAAGTAGCAGTCTTTCCTACTCCAGGGTTCTGCAGAGAGAAATGAGTATACAGAAAATCACTGGACACTACTGCGTTGGGAAAAGAGCTACATATTCCCACAGGCAGAGGTTTGACTGACTAGTCGTATGCTGTTTCCTGCCTTGTAAATCCCCTGCACATCTGCCAGCATGGTGCAAACTCCACTTTCCTTGTCCTGAGATCTCTAATATCACTAATCTCCCATAAAATGCCTTGACAAGATCTAAGTGAAACCTGAGTTCAAACCAAGCAGTCTGAATGGATCCAAGTTGAGAGCAGCAGGTCAACAACTAGGTTGAACTTGCTGACTCACAAGGAACTTGCTGGTTCACTCAACAATACTATCTTCGAGGCCTTTAATAAGGAGCGAGGTTAAGTAAACATAACGAGCAGATAATGAAGAATAGGCATTTGGTAGAAGAGTAGGCACAGTTAAATAAGAACCTGTGCACGTTAGCTTTCAGCAGTACATTTGGCTTCTTCACTCACTGCAACTACAAGGCTAAGTCTCAGGCTGTACTGATTCCAAATTCAGCTCTGTCTCAGAATGGAAAGTTGTTCTGCAGGGACTCTTTCAAACTCTGCATTTCAGTATTCTCTATCTGCTTCTCTCACTCTCTTGCTCCTGCAAAGGAGCTGGAAGAGCTCAGTGTCCAACCATCTAGTCCTCTTCTCATATTCTTCTCTCTCTCCTTATGCRCATTCTCACATTCACAGAATGGTTGAGACTGGAAGAGACTTTAAGAGCTGATCTAGCTCAATCCCAATCCTAGCTAACCCAATCGAGTGGGCTAGCTAACCCCAATAATAGGGTTATTGTAGCAAGGACAGTGTCCASATGGCTTTTGAACATCTCCACACAGACTCCACCTCTCCGGGCAACTTCTTCCATTGTTCTGTCTCCCTACATTACAGATGTTTTCCCTTGCGTTCAGAAGGTATTTCTTGTATTTCAGTTTGTGCCCATTGCCTCTCATTCTGTCACTAGGCATGACTGAGAGGAGTCTGGCCCCTTCTTCTTTACACCATCCTTTAAGATCTTCATGCACATTGATAATTGCTACTCCCCTCAGTATTCTCTTCTGGAGGGTGGACTCTTTTAGTCTTTCTTCATTTGAAGAAAGAATTTCTTCATTTGTTGTTGGATCGCGATCAACTTGATGTCCACCAGCATTCCCAGGTCCTTCTCAAAGCTKCTCTCCAGTAGGTCAGTCCCCAGCCTGTACTGGTGCATGTGGTTATTCCTCCTTCAGAGGAATCGGACTCCGTAGGACTCTGCATTTCCCTTTATTGAACTTCATGAAGATCCTCTCTGCCTGCAACAATGTTGACTGGAGGTGGGGTCCCCCTCTCTCCCTTTTTGAAGACTGGAGTGGTATTTCCTTTGATTAACTTCCAGCTCCCGCAACACTCATGCATATATCCAAGCAGGGCCCAGGGACCTGTCTATGACCAGAGTGCTTAAGTGATCCCTAACCCAGTCCTTCAGCACTGAGGGCAACAATTCCTTGCTTCGGCATTTATCACGGGTACTTATCTGCTATAAGTAGCCATATATGTCATGACTAATGACATATATGGAGACCTTTCTGCACCTYACCAAGTGGATAGTTAATACTTTCATCTCTTGTGAGGCCACACATTGCTTGGTAGTGTTGCACTCACCAGCTGCTGTGCATACAAGGCAAAGTGCCATTGTCAAAGGGGTGAACGTCAGTAACTGTGTCAGAAAGACTTCAAAAATAATCAGGGACGGCTCACCTCACTGAGAATATTTTGTAGTATTGATCAAACCAGTTCTCAGTGGTCCCACTGTGGTCTTTTATTGCTCCTGAAGCCCCCCTGGACAATGAGGGATGGCTCATCCCCTCTGAAACTGAGAGATCAAGACCAAAGAACAGAAAGTCCAAATGGCACCAAGGTATGTGTAAGATATTTCAAAATCACTGATTTTTCCGAGAGCTCTTGATAAACTGGTGATAATGCTGATATCAAACTACAAATTTGCTACCTAGGGCCTTTTAGTGAAGTGTACTTTGCTTTTTATACTTTATTAAATCACCACGAAGTTCTCCACCTCTGCTGACCCTTGAAATTGCGTGATACCAGGGACTGCATTGATGACAAATAAAAACTGATAAAAGGTCACTCCTTGTTTCATAACACAGGGCAAGCTAGCAAATAATTGACTCATAATATTGACCAACTCAGCCGTAGGGTGTTTTGTTACAGATTTCTTGAGTATATAAGCTCTGTAGCGAGAYGGACTCATTCCAGACTCTCTCCACCTGGAAAATGGAGCTCCTGGGAGCAACAGGTGCTGTCCTACTGGTGTGCATTATTTGCCTGCTCTCCTTCACAGCATGGAGAAGCAGGTTTGGGAAGGGGAAGATGCCTCCTGGACCAGTTCCCCTTCCCATTCTAGGGAATATGCTGCAGGTGAAAYCMAAGAACTTGGCCAAAACYCTTGATCAGGTAAGGTCGCTTCCTTTGTCTCATTCACTCTCTTCTGCAGGCRGGAAACATGAGYCAAGTGCACTGGGAGAACCCCTGGCCATAGTCTGATGAAGGCCAAGCCGAGAGTGGAAGAAAAGCTTTGGGCATCTCAGCTGACACTCTGCTCTGCTGTGATCGTTGCTTTTGAGTACCTGATGGCTGCAAGACCTTTCCATAACCATATTTGCTGGGGGAGGGCCAGATCTCGATATTCCTGATCTCTGAGAACACCTTCCCTTGCAGAGTTACATGACAGCAGGGGCACTTTCTGACTTCTGCTGCCCACCTGCTCCATGGCCGTGTTTCCTTTTGTCTCTTGGCAGCTCAGCAAAAAGTACGGGTCCGTGTTCACCGTGCACCTGGGYTCCGAGCCCGTGGTGGTGCTGCATGGACACGATGTGGTGAAAGAAGCCTTGATTGACCGTGCGGACGAGTTTGCTCTCAGAGGAACCATGCCCATCGGGGACAGGGCTAACAAGGGACTAGGTATATTGACTGGCTGAGCTCCTTTTGACAAGAGAAGGGTTGAGGACAAGACAGGCAGCCACAGGGGCTGGAGTGAACTGAGCACAAGGGGAGGCTGAGGGAACTGGCTGGGTCTGGCCTGGAGAAGGGAAGGCAGAGCCAGGTGTCGTTCTGAGCYTTCACRACTACGGGTGGACAACAGAGAAACGGATCCACCGGGAAAGGGCGAGGCAACAGCTGCAGGCTGCAGCAAGGGAAAACCTGCACAGTTACAGAGTGATGCATTCATGAGGGTGTCCATGTGAGGGAAAGGGTCAAAATGAGGAGGTTGAACTGCGCGACCTCAAAGGTCTCCTCCACACTGAAGCACTCTACGATGCTACTCTGTAGGCACCCTCCTGAAAGACAGGCCTCACTGTCACTGTGAGCTTCAGTTCAGCCCATGGCCAGCACGCCCAGCCACGCCTCCCCTTCTCTTTCCTCTTCCACAGGCATCMTTTTCAGCAACAACGAGGAATGGCTACAAGTTCGCCGATTTGCTCTCACCACACTGCGCAACTTTGGGATGGGAAAGAGGAGCATCGAGGAGAGGATCCAAGAGGAAGCCGAGTACTTGCTGGAAGAGATCACCAAAACAAACAGTACGGTTTATTCTTAGCATACCTTTTGTTTGYCAAGAAGGCCTGCATTAAGTAAGYCTTGTTGGTGCTGGTCCAATGCAGGAATTAAGGTTACACATGTCCTAGGCTTGTAATTCAGGCTCCCATGCACGAACAGTGCCTCAGTTTAAAGCAACAAATAATTCCATGATTACTTACTACTGCGGTTCAAGGATCATTCAGTGTCATTCAGACTGATTGGGCATTTCTGCCAACCCTCCTCAGGGTTCTGTTAACCTTAGATGTGGCCTTCTACAGTTTTACAGTAGAAGCCATATCTGTTATTTTTTTGTTTGTTTTTTGTACCTTTTGTGAACTCACAGGGATGCCATTTGACCCAACCTCCATACTGAGCTGTGCTGTCTCCAATGTCATTTGCTCCATCGTCTTTGGGAACCGATATGACTATAAAGACAAGAAGTTTCTGGCCCTGATGRAAAACATGAACAACATCTTTGAGCTGTCGAACACTCCCTGGGGATTGGTATATTCAGCAGGCATTTTCAATGTTCAAACTAAGGCCCGACAGTGCATACACCTTCACTGCACTGCACAGGAGAGACTTCACTCTAGGGCAAAGGGAGCCCTCACAAAGCACGCTGGCTTTGCCAGCTAGCTGCAGCCTACCCCTGCTCCTGACCACCCTTCTCCTCTGCTTCTGAGTTTACTACCACTACTACTGCTGCTACTACTACTACTACTAAGCAAGCCCTCATCTCTCTGTCAGACTGCCATGTCCTCACCACCTCTCTGACTGGCTCAGTCTAGAGGCTGTGGCCTTTGGCTAATTCCAAATGATGGGGAAACAATCACACTAAGCAACTTTTGCTCTTTTCAGATCTACCAGATGTTCCCAAAGATGTTGGATTACATGCCCGGTCCTCACAACAGATTATTCACAGAAATTGATCTTCTAAAAGCCTTTGCGGCAGAGGAGATTAAGGCGCACCAAGCTTCCATAGATCCCAGCTCCCCTCGGGATTTCATTGACTGTTTCCTCAACAAAATGCAGGAGGTAAGGAGACAGCATGCAGCCCCATCTCCTCCCCRAGCACACCTACACTGAGCCCCTTTCTGTTACCAAGTCACACACACATTGGACTAACCCCTTCTCTGTGCTTTCCTCTGAAAGCTGGTCTTGGCACTGGGAAAACACAGATGTCACCTCTGTTAGAGCACAGAATTCTGGATCTGCCCACTCACTGGTCACTACCTKCAGCTCCTTRGACATCAAKCCCYGAATCAGGGCTTTCAGCAAAGCCCAGAGACCTTTGCAGTCTGGTGTTGCCCTTCCTTGGCTGGAATGCAGTTGGCACAGCCAGGGCAAGTGGGCAGCTAGCTGTCATGCGGGACACAGCTGCTTTCARGSTACCCTGCCASTSTAGGTTACTGCACAGAGATTGCACGGTAATGTCGCAGCCAACTGCTGCACCTCAACAGAGGAGCACAACAGCTCTGGATGGAAAAGAAAGCCTGCACTTACAAGAAAGAGCTGTACAATCTCTCAGCGCAGCCAGAAAAAAAAAAAAGATTTTTTTTTTATTCCCTAGGAGAAGCACAATCCCAACTCCCATTTCCACTTGAAGAACTTGGTAACCAGTACGTTTGACTTGTTCATTGGTGGAACGGAGACAACTAGCACCACCATAAGATATGGACTTCTGCTGCTTCTCAAACACCCAAAAGTACAAGGTACCACCACTGTGTGACCTGCTCCC